>NW_024082504.1:22500-167182 GCF_003009895.1 Hyaena hyaena
ACTATTTGTTAGGTTTCTGATCTTTTAATTCTTTTTAATGTTTATTTATTTTAGATAGACAGAGACACAGAGTGCAAACAGGGAAGGGGTAGAGAGAGAGGGAGATACAGAATCTGAAGCAGGCTCCAGGCTCTGAGCTGTCAGCATAGAGCTCAACACAGGGCTTGAATGCACGAACTGTGAGATCATGAGCTGAGCTGAAGTCGAATGCCTAACCGACTGAGCCACCCAGGTGCCCCAGGTTTCTAACACACACCATCCCCCTACAATGAAGATAACATCTCTTGTTTCTGAAAGGACTCTTCTCATGGCTTCATCAATTGTGTACTGTATATAATTCATTCATTCATTCATTCATTCATTCACTTCCTATTTCCTGTATGTCTGAAACTATGTTTCACAGACAGATATAGACAATATCTTAGTGTTTATTTGTGGCCTGAGAGTAAATCACAAAATGCAAGATGTCCTTCCTCTCTAGAGAGTTGTGACCTCAACCATTCTCCATCTTGAATTTCCAAACTTCTGACACTGTAGCTTCCCAGATGAGATTAGATTTAAACAACAACAACAAAAAAAAAACATAAGGCAGAGTTTGAAATAGCCTAAAGATTGATCCATTTTGCAAATGTTACCTTTTTGTGCCCTTTGCTGATTTCACACATCTGTGCACCTGAAGCAACCATGGGATAACCTTTACATTCATCCACCTGTTCCAGACACTCTCCTTCTTATGAATAGGACTGGTGCTTCCATAGTTTCTAAAGAAAGTAGTTTGGGAGTAGCAATCTGGTTGAAGGGAAGAGTTAGGAATTCATGATGAGAATCAAATGAAATGGTCAATACAAATAGCTATTCATTAAAGATGCTTCAGTTCCAATTTCATAAAATTGAAAAACTGCTTATATATTTTTGTGAAGAGTGAGAAAAGTGCTGATACACTACTGGGTGGTTATATGTCCTACACTGTAATTTTTTTAATGGTTATTTATTTTATTTTGGAGAGAGAGAGCATGAGTACAGGAGGGGCAGAGAAATAAGGAGAGAGAATCCCAAGCTGGCTCTGTGCTGTCAGCACAGAGTTCGATGCGAGGCTCAGATTCACAAACCATGAGACCATGATCTGACCTGAAATCAGGAGTCAGACGCTTAACCTACTGAGTTACCCAGGTGCCCTTGTCCTACGCTGTATGTTAAAGATGGGCAGCATGATCCATCAGGTCTAATAATACCAGTGGGAGAATATTATCCTCTGGGAAAGATCAGCTCCTTTGTGAGCAGTGTGGAAGGAGCGATGAGGAGTGATGGAAAAAAACCAAGGAGTTTCGCCTAAGAGAAGCAACACTTGGGCAGGATGTGATGGTTGTGACCAAATACATGAAAGGCTCTTACAGAGAAGGAAGACTTGAGGTGAAATAGAAAAAAAAATGAACAAAACTAATGGCTTATTTTGTTTCAATAAAATGAAAGAAATTTCTATCAGAGTTGTCCTCTAAAGAAACAAACTACCCTGTGAGGGAATAGATTCCTTGTCACTGGAGGTATTCAAGGTAAGACCAAGTGTCAACTTGATGGAGAAACTCATATAATAATGAAAATTTCGGGGTCCTGCTTTTAAAACAAAAATCTTACTACATCTCATGTTTTCCATTTAACTCAAGTTCAATGATATTTATTCTTTGGAAACTCTTCTCATTTCATTTCATTTCATGCTGCTTCTTTCTTTCACAGTTCCGACATCCCTTCACTCTGTTCTTCCTCTCCCCTGTTCCTGAGGCTATGGCGATCTCCTTGTCACCGCATGTAACTGTTATTCAGTTAAATTTAGTTCGGTGAACATTGGCTGAGCTCCTATTGTACTTAAATTCCATGATAGGCATAATGGGGAGGGGGTGCAAAAAAAAATCGCAGGGAGATCTTAAGGGAATTTGCAAGATTCTAACAAAAGAGAGAAGACAGGCCCCAAAATAGCCATTCTATAAGACAGAAAATAGCCATTGCTATTTTAAAAAGCTTGTGGAGATCACATCTACTCCAATTGCTTCGAGGAGGAGATAGCATCTAAGAAGAACCTTAAAGATTATGGAAGATGGATTCCAACAGCCAAAGATAGAGCAAGATGGGCATTTTTGACATAGTTAACACTTGAGAATCGACATAGAACAGGAGGAGGCAGGATGCACTTGGGACCAGCAGATACATCATCTGGAAGAGTAGATGACATTGCGTGATGAGGTGAGCAAAGCAGGTTTGGAACGTCTAGCAAAGAACTCTGAAGTTGAAAGAAAGGAAGTTTTATTTATTATAACTCAAGGAGCAATTGTAGAGTATTTAAGGTTATCAGAGAAATAGGACGATAAGAGTTGTTTAATTGGGAAATTAATGTGATAGTTTTGCTTAGGAAGGATTGATGTGAAAAATGTCAAAAGTGCACAGATCACAGTGTTAGTTTGAGAAATAGCAGGATTTCAAAGAAGGGAGTGTCTGTGGTGGAGCAAAGGAGCTGTCAAACCCTGGTTGGAGATTTTTTCTTAATTTGATTATGTATTTATACTCATTGGAGATAAACCCAGAAGATAAAAGAAGAAGAAAAAAGCCTACATTGCTAATACTAACAACTGACAGTAGATATTAACATGTAATGTATTTCCATTCTTTTATTCTGTGTACTCTTTTTTTTTTTTAATTTTTTAATGTTTTATTTACTTCTGAGAGAGAGAGGGAGAGAGAGACTGAGTGAGCAGGGGAGGGTCAGAGGGAGACACAGAATCGGAAGCAGGCTCCAGGCTCTGAGCTGGTGGTCAGCACAGAGCCCGACGCAGGGCTCGAACCCACAAACCGTGAGATCATGACCTGAGCCAAAGTTGGACGCTTAACCGACTGAACCACCCAGGCGCCCCTCTGTGTACTCTTTACACAGATTTGGGTGATATGAGGGTGCTTGGATGGCTCAGTGGTTAAGCGGCCAACTCGTGGTTTCAACTCAGGTAATGATCTCACAGCTATGGGATCGAGCCTCACAGCAGGCTGAGCGCTGATCATGGGACGCCTTGGGATTCTCTCATTCCACCTCTCTCTGCCCCTCCCCAACTTGCGCTTGCTCTCTCTCTCAAGATAAATAAACATTAAAATAAAATATTTGGATGACACTAAAAAATAATAACAACAAAATTTGGATGATACCAGC
This sequence comes from Hyaena hyaena, assembly GCF_003009895.1. NCBI lineage: Eukaryota > Metazoa > Chordata > Mammalia > Carnivora > Hyaenidae > Hyaena > Hyaena hyaena. The sequence goes on from NW_024082504.1 coordinate 25,688, forward strand.
CATATTATTTTGTACACCATTTTTCTCAATTGGTAATGCATCACAATTATTTTTTCAGGTCAGGAAATTCATTTTTATGTACCATGTTAATAGCTACAGAACATCTATCTATCTATCGATATATATGTATATGTGTGTATATATACATATATATATATAATAGTATTTTTTAAATTACTTCCTTAGATAAATTCATAATGGAATAGGTCAGAGACTGCTGCTAAACCATCCACAGTAGTTGTTTCTTCCTTTCTTTTAGCATTTGAACCACGAATTATCAGTGAGCACACAGATGTCAACAATAAAAGCTACATTTTCTAGCCACTTTTTCAGCCAAAACTTCTAGGTATTGGGGTCTAAATGGAAGTGTAGCATATGCCTTCTGCTAAATGTCACTTAAAAGCTAAATTTTCTTTTGGTGTCCCTCTGACAGGATGCGTGGGGCTGAAGGGACTTCCAAGGACATGAGAAGGAGCATTTGCAGAGGCTGGTCAGACAATAAGGTACAAGCTTTTTCTGGGTCCCTGGTACCTTCTATGGGGGGCCATATCAGCCCTGGACTGTTCACCTCCAGAAAGAAGAAGTACACGTTTATCTTACTTGAGTCACTTTAGAATTTGGGTTCCTATCAGAGACAGCTGAACTAATCCTAACTAAAACAGTGGCTTTGAAAGTTTGCACATTTTTAAGGCTTTCTGTACACATTACCAAATTTGAGTCCAACCAGGCTGTGCTGATGAATATCCTCACCAGTGATGCATAAATTAGGGTTCAGGTCGCCATTTATCCTAGGTAACACAAAGTGCTTTAAATCTTTGCCTGTTGGGCAGCTGATAAATAGTATCTCTTTGTTTTTTATTCACATTTCCAGCTCATTTTTATCCCCCGGATCTTCTTCCTATTCCTCTTCTAATCCCACTGACATAACCCTCTCTTTGACTAGGAATTCAGAGGCATCATCTATGTTAAAAAAAAAAAAAAAAAAACAAAAACATAGCCCTGATGATGACCCTGTTGGATTTTGCTGTTCTTTTGATACCTTTCTGCCTTCTATTCCAGAAAAGAGAACTCTGATCCAAGGACAATGCACTAGGAGCTCTTTGTCTTTTGCTTGTGATTCTCTTTCCCTGATACCTGATCTGTTCCGGCAAAGCATGCTTGGCCCTCCCTCTAAAGTGCTCGGGCTATTTTACTGCTGCAAAAGGAACATCAGGGTACAAATTTCAAGCAAATTGGGCACATCATGTGTATATAGAATATTTTAGCATTCATGGCCACCTTTATCTCTCCTTCTCAGTCTACTCTCATCTGCTAACTGACCTGTCCAAGCCCTCTTTTTACATAGACTCTTGGTCTTTGGGGGTGGGAAGTCCTTTTGTAACTCATCTAAGCCTATCCTTCAGTGATCAGTGAAAATTGCTCTTGCCTCCAAAGGAAAGAACGCTATTCCGTAACTCTACGTTTTCTCCTTAGACTCTCAATGTAGTAAATCATCTTTCTCTCCCCACAAAGATCAGCTACCTTTATTGATGATAACCTACTTAAAAGATGACAAAACAACAAGAGAGGACAAAAATAATTTTTAAAAAAGCTACAGTAAAATTTGCAAACTTTAAATCTTCACCATGTACGTCAATCATCTTGTCTCACGTTTTCTCCCCAATGTGGCCTTTCCCCAGTGTCTATTATTAATTCTGCTTGTCTCCACATCACACTGGTGTCACCAGCCCCAGGTGAGACCCTTCCTACTATGCCCCAAAAGGTCATTTCTAAATGCCTGTATGCACATTGATCACCACTTTTTCTTTTTATTATCTAAATTGTCATAACTACAAACAACCAGAAAATCCAATTCGATTTTGAATACAATGTCCCTGAGCAACATGGGCTTCTTCAAAAGCCAGGTATAAGTTTGAGGAGGAGATAGGAAAGATGCAATACACTGTTTTCTCCATTATCTTTCTCATCTAGGCTTCTGGCCACTTAGGAATTCCATGATCTCTCTTGCTGACTCCAGTTACAGTCCATAAGACCATCCTGGAACTTATGTAACCCACCTCATGTTTCACCCGAGCCTTCATTTCTTTGTGTTGCTTGGACTACCTCTTGATATAAAAAATATTTTTTGAGTACCTACTATGTGTCAAGCACTGTTTCATGCATCATCTGGTTTAATTCTCAAATTAACTTATGAGGCAAGTGTTATTACCAGCCCCATTTTAAACACGGAACCCCTAGGTCTCAAAGACCCAGCTGGTAATTGGTGGAAGCAAGATACAAACTCTGAGAGCCTTAAAACTGTTGGCATCCCTGTCCATGACACTCTGCCACCTCTCGGGAAATTCCTCCAGCTTTTCCTAGCTGGGCCTATTTCTTCTCCTTCTTTATCGTTCTGTCAGTCTGACACCTCTGCCTGAAGGTCTGTCTGCCATCTACATATCACCTGGAATTCCAGTGAACTCCTGATTCTCCTGGGTCTGTGAGTTTAACCATAACAAACCCGTTATACCACAAGACCGTTCATGTGTTTTGGCCCTCTCATCTCTGAAGGCTGAGCAGGCTAAATGCAATCCTAAGTGGTATCAATTGTGATAAACACCAAGCTGTAGCCACCAGCGTCTCTCATAATCTGCTTTTTTGATGATAATTCGCATCATTTGATCCTTAGATCAACCCTGGGAGAAGGGTCCTATTATTATCCTCATTTTACAAATGAGCAGACTGAGGCTGGGTGGCTCCCAGGAACTGGTCCAGCTCACTCATGCACCCAGCCCTTGAGTCCGTGATCTGCACAAATTCAGTACCTACATTCTTAAGATAGTACAATGTTCCATCTTTTTAATAATGTTGCTGATATCTTATTAGAATACCAGAAACCCACAGGGAAAATAATTATTGAATAGTCTATCCCCAAACCCAATCAATTTCTTCATTTATATCAGCCAGTACATGATCATGTACATATCCAATTTTACCTATTTTACATTATGTAACTTTATGGATAGAATTATGTTTTTCTACATTTTCCATTAGCATTTTGTCAACCATGCAACTCTCGGGCAATAAACTTAAAACCTGAAGGAAATAGTTGATTTCCTAGCAATGTATCCATTGCCAAAACTGACCCATTAAGAAGTGGAAAATGTGAATAGGCTAATTACCACAGAAGGGATAATAAAAGGCACCAAGTTTAGGTGAAATGTCAGCTAAATTTATCTAATCTTTAAATAATAGGTCATTCTAATGTTATTTAAACCACCCATTGATAAAACAATGGACATTTATCCAATTCATTTATGGGTACAGTTTGACTTTAATAACAAAATATAATAAAGATGCTACAGGGAGGAAAATTATTGTACAACCTCAATTCAAATAGGATATTAGAAAATTGATCCTACTAGGTTATTAAAAGAATACTACATTATGACCAAGTAAGGTTTATTCCAGAAAACCAGGATGGTTAATATCAGGAAATCTATGTGCATAATACATCATGTATTACAAACATGAAGAACAAAACATCTGCAAATAGACCAAGACTGAAGTGATTCTTGATAAAATTTAGCAATTTTTTAAATAAAATATTAAGTGAACAATGAAAAAGGGAAATAAATAAAATACAAAATGCCAAATGCAGCAGAAAATATTCTCCTAAATGGATGATATCTATTTTTTTTAATTAGAATTTAAAAATCAGACTGGGAGATCGCTCATTATCACAATTATAATATTACCTTATCTCAAAGCCTAAGTGTTGGAGAGAAATAACTAAAACTATTTCATAATGCTCACATTTCTTTCTCAAACATGCCAAAAGGCTGAAAAACTAGAATTTATAATAGGATTTACAAGTTAGCAACAGGCAGCTATGCATAGAAATAGGAAAACAAAAATTCAGTTATAAAAGCAAAAATAAATTATAAAAGCTGTAAGGAAAGTATCATAGAAATGGCATCAACCAGAGGTGATAAAGCTATATAATCTCTTGAAAGATCAAACAATATTGAAGCAAATGGAAAAATATGCCAGCCCCTTGGATAGAAGACTTATGATCACAAAAGATAAGATCTTTATAAATTAGTAAACATACTCACATTTCACTTAGAACCCAGGAGAATCTTTTTTAATGATTATATAAAATGCTTTTAAAGTTTACATGGAGAAATCACTTTCATATAATGGCTACATTTTTTAACGGAAAGGAAGGATGAAGCGGTGTACTGGTCATGCCAGGATGCAGATTATTCTAAAAAACAGTGTAATCATGTCAATATGGCATTGGCCAGAAATGACAATGGGATTAAAGGAACAGAATGGAAAATCCAGGAATATGTCCTGGTCCATATGAGAACTTGGTTGGTATTTCAGTTCAGTTGGAAAGGAACAGACTTTTTAATAAATAGTGCTGACGAACTGGTTACCCATCTGGAGGAAAATAAAGTTGGACCTTGATTTTACACAAAATAGGAAAATATTTTCCAGATGGATTGAAGACTTAAATGTAGAGTATGAAGCAATAAAAGTCTCAGAGACAATTTTGAAGACAGTATGTATAATCTAGAAGCAATAAACGTTTCTAACCCACACCAGAAACCCCAAAGCTCTAAAAGAAAAAAAATTGATACATATGTAAAAATTGACAAATTTCAAATGATAAATCATACTCTGAATAAAGTAAATAGGCAAATATTAGATTTGGGGAAAAAGCAAAGAGCCCCTCTGAATGACACAAAAGAGTAAAAAACCATGAATGTTCATAACAATTTTACTGAAGAGCAAACGCAAACAGCTAACAAACTTATTAAAAGGCATGTAAACTCATCGGTTGCCAAGAAAATGCAAATTTCAGGAACAAGCTCTCATGTGATACTAGTAGGATGAGCAAAAAAACAAACAAGAAAAGCATAGGGGAATGGTCGATTACAGTATGTCCACAGCATTCAGTTTCTTGCAGCATTTAAAACCAATGAATTAGTCAGTCCAGCTGATTTGGATTTTTCTGATATATTATTATTAGAAGAAAAGATGCAGAAGAGTGAGTACAAGCGATCTTTTTTTAAAGTTTATTTATTTTTAGAGAAAGAGAGAGAGAGAGAAACAGAGAGAGAGATAGAGAGACAGAGCAGGGAGGGGCAGAGAAAGAGGGAGAGAGAGAATCCCAAGCAGGCTCCATGCTACCAGCACAGAGCTCAATGCAGGGCTCAATCCCACGAAGCCACGAGATCATGACCTGAGCTGAAACCAAGAGTTGGATGCTTAACCAATGTAGCCACTCAGGCATCCCCCAAATTATCTATTTTAAAAATGGGAGCCAAGACTACGAAATTTCTTTATGTGTGTATAACTATGCCATTTTAAACATGGAGAAAACTATAAAAGGATGCCTAATTATATTTCTAACAAGCGTTGATAGAGTATACAGGGCAAGGGATTGGCTGAGGTGCAGAACAAGGGAATGAGAGAATAGAAGATTGCAATAAAAACATGATGCATGCCAAGTTTATTTTTTCTGTTTTGGGGGAAAATGACGCTTATGAGTACATGTGTAAGGAAAATGTTTAAAGAAAATGTTAAAAATGTAAAAGAATATTATTCTTGTGCTCCTAAATTAATTTCACTATCATTTCTGTGCTCTGTGTCCTGTGTTCTCATTTTCTTTCTCCTTTTAGATTTCCCCTCCCAGGAACATTAAAAAAATATTCCCAGCTTTGCACGCATCTTCTTCATTCTTCTCCACCAACTACATTGTCATTTATTATATCAAACACAGAAGAATCTAAAAACTACCTTTTTGTCATACAGATCACAGCTGCTTCCATTAGGTAGTCCTTGATTTCCTGTGCTGTGTTAATTCTGCGGTATTACAATTCTGGGTGCTCAAAGTTCTCAGGTCCTGCTCTCAATTCTCAAGAGGGTACTGTCTATGGATGAGCCATTATAAGAGAGCCAAATATCAGAGTCACAAGTGAGATGGAGCCATGCCAGTCAGCAAGATGCCCTCAACGAGAGAGGAAGGTTCATATGGTAAGAATCACTGGGTCAGGCCTTAAGGAGGGCCAGAAAGCAATCTCTTTATACACCACCCTTCTAGTCTATAGATAGGACATATACCCTTGAAATAACTAAGCCAACGAGGTAACTTGTGAAAATGCCAACAATTGCACTGACATCCTCTCTAGCCTCTGACAATGACATACTGGAAAGGCATCCATGCACTTCCTATGACACCAGTGCTGAGTCATGGAATCCTCACGAAGACCTTCAGATAGGCATGACTTTCATGTGTGTTTACAGATGACGCACGGAAAGGTTATGGAATCCTGCCTGCACCTGACACTGCACAGCTGATTCAAACTCAAGTCTTCAAACCTCAGGGTCGGGGCACTTCACCACTGCCTCATGCTGGTTCACAGTCCAGGAAAGAAGGCAACCAGAGAGAATGCAAATTGAAAAGATGCTGAGTTTCAGGCACATGAGCACTGGTTTGCAATGTTGTGGTCTGTCTCGGTCCCTCAATAGCCATCAGCAGTGTCCCCTGGGTAGTTGAAGACGGTGAACCGGTGGACATTTACCTACCTGGGCAGAGTCAGAAGAATGGGAAACTTGCTGTGTTCTAGGGAGTCAATGCTCTCTACAACTTTTATTTATTTTTTTATGCTCACACATACATTCAATGCCACTTTTATTGTTTTTCCCCTAATCCCATATTTGCTATGAAACTGATTTTATCAGCTGTGATTTTGCCAACCATGGTGTTTCTTAAGATTTGGCTAGGGATCGCTACACTGAGATTTCCCCAAAGTTAACACATCAGCACTGATAGGGAAGGAAGTGATTCACTTGGCTGGCAACAAGCTGTGAGGGGCTCCAAGGGAGGATGCTGGGAATTGGAGGAAGCACAGGAAGCATACAACCCCATCTGGCCAGATATTATCCCAGGCTCTGCTCAGAAATAGAACTCTGTCCTGGGAGGGCCTCTCCCGGGGTCCTTGCACAAAACCCTCAAAATAGCCTTAAGCACGTATCCCCATTGACACAGAATGAAACAGAGTTTTCATTAAGGATTTCTTAAAGGGCACAGTGTAGAATTTTTTTTTAATACCTAAATATTGTCTCCTTGGACTGCTGTAACAAAATACCATAGCTTGGGAGGTTTAAACAACAAACATCTATTTCTCACCATTCTGGAGGCTGAGAAGCCCAAGATCAAGGTATAGCCAACTCAGATCCTGGTGTTAACTTCTTCCTGGTTTGCAGCTGTTGGCCTGTCTGTGCCCTCACATGGTGAGAGAGCTCTGGTGTCTCTTCCTGTTTTGATAAGGGCACTAATCCCGTCATGAAAGCACATCCTTCATGACTTCATCTACACCTATCTCTCAAAGGTCCTATCTCTAAATCCCACCATTTTAGGGTTTAGGGCTTCAAAATATAAATGTTGAGGGGACACAATGCAGCTTTTTACTTTTGAATAACCCCCCCCCCCACACACACACACACATAGGCACTTCTCTCTTCCTTCCCAATTTCTTCTCTCTTCCTGGCACTGGGTCTCTCATGTGCCTGGGAACCTTCTTCCATCAGGCAGCCCTAGCTTTTTCCATCCTTCAGAAACCTCTGCTCTCTTCTGTATTTTCTCATTTCTTACACAGAGCTGACATTTCTGCTCTGAAACAAAAATGACCAATACACACAGGTTGCCTCAAAATAAAACAAAAGATCCCCACATTATGTGATTCCATTCTCCCTAGATAAGGGTAGGGCAAAATCAAATTTTCTCCATGCCATAAAATATTTTTTGCTCTTAGAGCACATTTTTAAAAATTTAACAAGTATTCATTCATATATGTTCAAATGATGGAAAAATAAATTCTACATGTACAGGTCTTCCACTATAACTGGGATTTTTCTTAGGAAGTCCCCTGTTACTAAAAAAAAAAAAAAAAAAAAACCCAAAAAAACAAAACAAAAAAAAAACTTAAAGGAATAAAGTACCAATATGTGCTATGACCTGGATGACCCTTGAACACATCATGCTTAAGTGAAAGAACCCAGACACAATGGACCACAGATTGTATGGCACATGTGCGCAAAACAAGCAAGCCTCACGAGGCAGAAGGTAGATTAGTGATTGCCTCAGAATGAGAGGAGTAAAGGCATGAGGAAGAATGACTGTCAGTGGGTATGGAGTTTCTTTCTGGACTGATAAAAATGTCCTAAATTCATACTTGTGCTGGTTGCACAACTCTGTAAATATACTAAAGACAAGTGAGATGAGTGAACTGTGTGGTATATGATCATATATGAATGATATCTCAATAAGGGTGTGTGTGTGTGTGTGTGTGTGTGTGTGTGTGTGTTTAAAGTTTCAAGTTTTAAAAAGTGGAATTATCTCAAAGACAGACTAATTATATTGGGGCCCTCATGGTGTCTAGCCTTGATTACTGTACAAAAATTGTATCTTAAATGATATTCATCCCATTTGGCTCCACCAAGCTAATCCTAGCACAGACCTGCACATTTTACTGGGAAAATGGCCCTGTTCCCAAAGAGGAGTTCCAAATATGTTTCCAGTCATAACTATATTATTGGAATAAGTAGAACCCCAAATACATCTTGACACACACACACATAACATACATTTGGATGTATAGATTCCTTTTCATTTCGTCATAAAACAGTCTTTCTCAACAGTAGTCAAACCTGACCAATGCTGCACATTCCCTATGGACAGTGTGAAATTAAATCAGAGGAAAAATACGTTGTCATTTGCTGTTAGAATTTGAGAACAGATCAGAGTAAAGAGTATGAAAGCATGCATCATGATTCACAGAAAGAGGAAGAAAATTTAAAATAAATCACAACCAATTAGAGGTCTGCATACATGCTAATTGCTGTCTGTGAGAGGTGTCCCATCAAGAAAGGCAGCTTGTCCATGTGAATGGGAAAGTGTGAATGAGTGAGCATGTTGATTCTAAGGTAGAACAAATTCTTATCTCACAGGTTCAAATTTTCCAGGCTCATGAATATGACACATTAATATTCATTAAGTGGAACACATTATCATTTTAGAAGGAGATTATTCGGGACTCACTATTTTCATTCCATCACATTTTCCAATTAGGAGTCCCACTTTTGCAAATAATCAGCTTCCCATTGCCAAAGGCTTTTCAGCTGCATTCTGGCAAGGGGCTTTGAGGCTAGGTTCAGCATCCATTTAGGAAACAGGAGAAAACTGAAGTACAATTATATTTTTTTTAATGACAGGTTAATTTTGCTGCAGTGAACCTGATCAGAGAGGAGCCACACTCCAATGGCAGAAGGCATGAACCCCTCATGAAAAGAGGGGCTCAGACAATGAAGTCAGAGTAGAAGTTGCCTGCAGTTATTGAAAAATAAACGCACCCTGTGAACGATTTTGGAACTCTCATTAAGCAAGAAGAAGCAGCAGCCACGTAAGGGGAGACCCTTGTGGTCTGGAAGTGAACTCAAGGGACACAGTTGATAATCATCAAAGAAGGCCAATACAGAGGAGAAAGAGAAACAATGAACAAATACGTGCATATCCTCCAGATTGACATTTTAGGTTTTGGATTAGACCTTTTTTTTTTTTTAACTTTTGATTTTACTAATGATTTTACCAGATGAAACACTAGTCTAAGACAGGTGTGTGTTTGTTTTTTTTTTTTTGAAATGTCATATAAATTTGGTATCATGCACTCTGATCCATTAATGTTTCTTAATCATTAATCCCTAATCAAAGCAAAATCTCTACATAAAGTAATTTAATTTCTACTTAAAACAAACATGCATGAATTTAATATGAGATATCTAGGATTTTTTTCTACTTGCAAAAATAAACCAAATCAGGACTCAGTTGTTCCACCCTTGTAAGTTTGTGAAGAAATGCATACAAGGCAAAACCAAAACAAAACAAAGGAGCTGAAAATAATATGCCAAGGAAAACGAGTTTTTCTTCATACTAGCCTACCAATTCTTAGTCTTCCTTCCCCAAGGCAGCTATTTTGCCAGTTTTTTTTTTTTTCATTTTTTTCAAAACAAACTATACACATGCATACATACAGGCACCACCTGTTTTTACTTACATCACTGGGGACATGCTTTATGCATATTACTTTCCCACTTTCACTAAAAGTCTATCTTGGACATAATTTCACAACGACATTTATAATTTAACTCACTACAGTGGAAATAGATTTCACTAAAATAATCTAGGCAGTCACCAAAAACTAAACAAGTAAATAATGATAACAAGCACCAAAGAGGGTTGGAGAACCCTTCTCCAGAGATGCTACAATCTATTATCTAAAGTGTCTTGTTTCTAACAAAAAGATAAGAAATATGCAAAGAAACATACAAGACTGTCCCAGACACAGGACAAAAGAGCACATAACAGAACAGAGTGAGTAAATAAGGATTTAACAAAGACTTCAAAGCAGATTATTACAGATATGCTCAAAAAACCAAAGGAAACCATGATGTAAGAATTAAAGGGAAGTTTGAGGACAATGTCTTATCAAATAACCTATATCACTAAAGAAATAGAAATTACAGAAAAAAAGAGAATGAAATGGAAATTCTGGAGTAAAAAAACCAAACTAACTGAAATGAAAAATTCACTAGAGAGGATCAATAGTGTATTTGAATTGGCAGAAAAAAGAAATCATAAACTTTAAGATAGATTAATAGAAATTATATAATCTGAAGAGCAAAGAAAAGAAGGAACAGAGAAAAATAAATTAAAAAATAAATTTAGGAAAACTTCAAATATGTGGACTTGAAACAACACACTCTCCTAAATAACCAGTGGAAAACATAACAAATCACAAAAGAAATTAGAAAATACTGAGATGAATAAAACAAAAACAAAACACAGCACAGAAAGCTGTCTTCAGAAGGAAATTTATAGCTGTCAACTGTGAGATATTAAAAAAAATCTTGAAACCATAACCTAACTTTATATCTTATTATACTAGGGTAAGAAGTTAAACTAATCTTAAAGCAAAAAGAAAAAGGGACTGATCAAGATAAAAGAGGACGCAAATGAAATAGATAATAGAAAAATAACAGATATAGTCAAAATCAGATGTTTATCCTCTGAAAAAAGCCAGAAAATTAACAAATCTGTAGGAGACTAATGAGAGTGAGAAAGAGGGAAGATTCAAATTACTACCATCAGGAATGAAAGAAAGAGGGACATTGCTAACCAATCTTCTACAAAGTCTTATATACCCCAAGAGAATAAATCTATAGACCAATTTATCTTATCTACATAGACACAAAGATCATCAAGAAAATATGTACTAGCAAACCAAATCAGCAACATATAGGAGGATTATACACCATGTTCAAGTGTAATCTATGCCAGGAATGCAAGGTTGGTTTAACACTCAGAAACAAATTAATACAATAGATTCTATCATTAAAAAAAAAAAAAAACATAAAACAAAAAACAAAAAAGACCACACAATCATCTCCATAAGTGCAGAAACAGAATTTGACCAAATCTAACAGCTTTCCATGGTAAAATATTCAACAAACCAGAAAAAAAGGAAACTTATTCAGTCTCAAAAAGAATATCTGAAAACCTGCAACTTTCATCTTGCTTAATGCTGAAAGGCTAAATGAAAAGTTTTTCATTCAGAAAAAGAAAAGTTGGCCCATTCTCAACCATTTCTATTTAACATTGAACTGGAGGTTCTAGCTACACGAGTTCAGCAAGAAATTGGTACGATAGACATCCAGATTGGAAAGGAGGTGGTAAAACTATCTTTACTTGCAGATAGCATGATTATATTTAGGAAATCTTTAGGAATCCACTGAAATCTATCAGCACTAATAAAAGAATCCAGCAAGAATGTGGGATACATATCAGTAAACAAAAATCATTATTTTTTTCTGTTCATGACTCAGGTGCTTCCAAACACCAAGCACCAATTATCTGTGGATACCAACTAGATATCTTACATGTCAGTTTAATTCTGACACTCATTGCTTGGAGTTAGCACAGTCTCTACAAGTTAAGGCTCAGTCTCACAAGGCTGTTCCTACTTTAGATGCCAGTTTCAAGTCTCAGGAGCTACCTGTACTTCTGACCAGCTGGCTATATCACAGGTTCGCATTACCCCCTCCTCCTAAAATCCAATAATTTGCTAGAATGCCTCACAGACCCAGGGAAATACTTTGCTTACGAGGTAAAGTATGGGTGGTGGGGGAGATTCTATACAGAACTTCCATGCCCTCTCTGGGTGCATTACTCTTGAGCACTGTGGTGTATTCATCAACCCAGAAGCTCTTTAAATTTCATTGTTCAAGAGTTTTTATAGAGCTTAATCTTCTGGGTGGCTTACTCTATTTGGTGACCAACTCTTGATGTGAACTCAGGTCATGATCTACTGGTTTGTGGGTTTGAGTCCCTCATCTGTCTCTGTGCTGATGGGATGGAGCTTGCTTGGGATTCTCTCTCTCCCTCTCTCTCTGCTCCTCCCCCACTCATATGTGAGCTCTCTTTCTCTGTCTCTCAGAAACAAATAAACATTAAAAAAACACATTTCCACTTAAAACAGAATAAAAAAATTAAATACTTAACAGTAAATAACAAAAGGTGAATAAAAGTTATACTCTGAAAATACAAAATATTGTAAAAGCAGTAAAAAATTCTAAATAAATGGAAGGACATCAATGGTCAGAAGATTTAATATTGTTAAAATAGCAATATTCCCCACTTTGATATGAAAGTGCAGCTGAATTCCCATCAGAATAACAGCTTTTTTTTTTTTTAATTTCCAAACTGATTCTAAAATTCATGTGAGAACTCAAGGGACTCAGATTAGCCAAAATAGTCTTGAAAAAGGAGAACATATTTGGAGGACTTATATTCTCTAATTTTAAAACTTTCTGTGAAATAACAAAGTATTCAAGAGAGTGTGATTCTGCCACAAGAGTAGATATATAGATCAATGAAATAGAATTAGAAATTCAGAAATAAACCCATATTATCTATGGTCAATTGATTTTTAGCAACAGCATCAAGAATATTCAATGGACAAAAAATACTCTGTTCCATAAATGGTTATAAGACAACGGGATATGAACATGGAAAATAATGACACTTCACCTCCAACTTCACACTGGATATAAAAGTTATCTCAAAATGAACCAAAAACCTAAGTGTAAAAGCTAAGGTTATAAAACTCTTAAAAGTAAACAGGAGGAAATCTTCAAAACTTTTGATTAGCTAATGGGTCCTTAAATATGACACCGAAAGCATAAGCAAGGAAAAAATATATAATAAACTTCTTTAAAATTAGTTTTTTCCTTTGCCTCAAAGGACACCATCAAGAAAGTGAAAAACAGGGGTGTCTGGGTGGCTCAGTTGGTTAAACATCCAACTTCGGCTCAGGTCATGATCTCCTGGTTCGTGGGTTCAAGCCCCACGTCAAGTTCTATACTGACTGGTCAGAGCATGGAGCCTGCTTCAGATTCTGTGTCTCCCTCTCTCTCTCTCTACCCCTCAGCCACTCATGCTCTGTTTCTCTCTGTCTCAATAATAAACAAACATTAAAGAATTTAAGAAAAACAGAAAGTGAAAAACAACCCACAAAATGGCAGAAAATATTTGCCAAGCAAATGATATATCTGATAAGGAACTGCTATAAAGAATATACAGTGAACTCATATAACCCAATAAAAAAAAGAAATCCAATTTAAAAAATAGGCAAAGTATCTTGATAGACATTTTTCCAAAGACAATATTTGAATGACCGCCAAGTACATGAAAAGATGTTCAACATCATTACTCATCATGGAAATGTAAATAAAAACCACAATTAGATAAGACTTTATATCCATTAAGATGGCTATGATCAAAAAGACAGATAATAGCAAACATTGGCTATGATACGAAGAAATTGGACTCTCATACTGGTATAAATGTAAATGGTGTAGACATTTGGAAAAAGAGTCTTACCGTTTCTAAAAACTTAACAGAACGTTTCCATTTGACCCAGTAATTCTACTCCTAGATATACACCCGAGAGAAATCAACCATATGTCCACAAAAAAAACAGAGAAACAAAGAACACATACATATATGTCCCCAGCAGGATTATTTGTCAGAGCAAAAGTTGGAAACAGCCCACATTGTCCAAGAGTTGACGAATGGATGTACGGAAGGTGGTGACTCCAATACAATGAAGATTATTTAGCCATTAAAGGGAATAAAGTACATGCTACAATATAGATAAGCCTTGAAAGCATTGTGCCAAGAAGTCAACCACAGAATACTACATATTGTATGATTCCATTTATATAAAATATTCAGAATAGGCAGGTCTTTAAAACTAACATAAGTTAGTGGTTGCCTATGACAGAGGCAAGTGGGGGTCGGAAGGGGGAGTGGAATGGCAGTCCCTACGAATGCACATGGGCTTTCTTTATGAGGTGATGAAAATGTCCTAAAATTTATGGTGGTGATGGTTGCAGAAATTTGCATGCAAAGGGGAAAAAACCCCTCAATTTTTCTACCTCCCAATGTAGGGAAAAATCCAGTCCTTCCCTACAGTGTTCTCTCCTGTGAGTGTCCTTTCCTACTCAAACAAAGCAATTCTGACACTTCTAATCACCAAATGTGTGGGACTTTTCCCCCCACACCAAGAAATTCTGTGACACCAGCTGGGTGTTCTACAATTTAACTGAAGTCTGACACTGTCTACGTGGAGAGAGCTTCAAATGCCACAAGTTAAGTGCTCAGGTCCATGAGTCTGCCCTTCCCCCACCCCAACGCGCCTCAGACACTAGTGCTTTTGACCTACAGGCTATAGACTGAAGGTCCCAACAATTCCCTTCTTGGGCTTGATATATTTGTGGAGCAGCTCACAGAACTTGAGGAAGCACATAACATTGACTAGCTTATTAAAAGACACGATTAATGATGCAGATGAACAGCCAGATGAAGAGGTAAACAGGGCAAGGACTGGGAAGTCCTAAGTGCAAGACTCTCTGCCCCCATGGAGTTGGGGTGTATCATCCTCACCAGCCTGGAAGCTCACTAAACCCCTTACTACTTGGATTTTATGGAGGCTTCCTCATATAGACATGAACAGTTATTAACTCCATTTCCAGCCCCTCTGCCCTCTCTGGAGGATGGGGGTTTGGAGCTGAAAATTCCAAACTTCTAATCACGGCCTGGTCTTTCTGGTAACTAGTCCCCACCCAAGAGTCACCCAGGAGCCCACCCAAAGGTCCCTCCATAGAACAAAAGTATTCCGATCATAGGAATTTACACAGTTTTAGGATCCCTCTGTCAAGGAGAGGGTCAACGACAAATATTAGAACAGAAGATGTGGGGAGCTATGGGTCCGACTTCAGCTCAGGTCATGATCTCACGGTTTGTGAGTTCAAGCCACACGTCAGGCTCTATGCTGACAGCTCAGAGCCTGGAGCCTACTTCAGATTCTGTGTCTCCCCCTCTCTTTGCCTCTCCCCTGCTCCCACTCTGTCTCTCTCTGTCTCTCAAAAATAAATACGTGTTAAAATTTTATTTTAAAAAAAGAAGAGAAGATGCTCCTGGGGTTCTAATCATTTAGGAAATTACAAGGATTTTAGGAGCCCTGTGTCAGGAACTCAGTGTGTGTGTGTGTGTGTGCGTGTGTGTGTGTGTGTGTGTGTGTGTGTGTGTACTGAGTATAATAAAAACCATTGAACTGTATATTTAAATTGCTGAATTGCATGGTATGTGAACTATATCTCATGAAGCTGTTATTTTTTAAAATTATGTAATTTAACTCTTCTCCACCACACATTCTTCTTCCTTTAATCTATTCTTGATTATCTAGGATTGATCTGAAGTTTTCAAGTTCTCAGGAAAGAAGAGTATTACTATTTTCATCCAGGCATGAAAAAGAGTGGCTCTTCTCACCGGATTTAAAAATGAGAAGACATTTTCCTGCTGGTTTGCAAGCCCAAAACTATAAATAAGGTTCACATTTGTGAATAAAGAATTCTGGTATTTTTGTTTTGTTTTGTTTTGCTCTGTTTTTGTCACTCAGACCCACACATAAGCACTCGGCATACTAAGAATACAACTCTAAATTAGGCAGCTGATTATTTACGTAAGGGAGAGCCTAAGTGAATACAACACAAAGAAAGAATTACAACTATTTACACAGAACCTATCAAAGTTTCATTGGATAATTAAGAGTTTGTCTATTCCACTGTGAGGAAAGTTGATTAATGAAATCCTGGAAAATCAGAGCCAAGGGGAAACCCCTGAGATCCTCCAGCCCACATGACTAATTTCAGAAAATGAGGATCCTAAAACCCAGAAAGGGGAAGTGTCTTCCTCAAGGTCATTTGGTCAAAGCCAGGCCACATTCAGACGTGTTTTTTTTTTTTTTTCCTGAGTTCAAAATTATGTTGATTAAAAACAAAGCTTTTGGGAAAGTATTGTGGAGCTTTCCAACACAGGGAATACCTAACTTCACATAATACTCATTTGTATAGTTGAAGTATAGGTCCAACAGAGGCCAAGCATTTAAATTGTGACTGTGCTCTAAAGAGAAAATTCTAGTTGATGTCCAACCAGAGGAAATGGGAATAAGAAGGAAAAGAAACTTTGTATTAGTGACTCTAGGATGGGGGACACTTCAAAAGAAAACTAGAATATTTAGAAAAACTGAATTCAGGAAGAAGGGGCAGGAGTAGTCTAAGGAAGCTGATCAGGGCTTGATTCTAGACAATTCTAATTATTAGAAAGGTCAGCCTTACAATGATTAAAAAGCTGCTTTCTTGAAACTTTCAGCCATTAATCCTAGTTATTTTCTCTGGATCAATGCAGAATAAGTTTGTCTCTTTTCCCACGGAGTAGCCTTTAATATTAAAATTGTTTTTCCTTGTTTCCTTTAACTATTTTTTCTCTAAATCAATCTTCCCTTGTTCTGTCCATAGGTCCTCACATAAAAAGACTTTTATTTAGAGCAACTGCAATTTCAGCCATGCTTCTGTGGTCTTCTTTGATATTGTGATATACAGGAGTTCATGTTCAATTTGTAGCCCAAATATTCCACTCTCTAGTCTGTCTGTCTCTGTCTCTATCTCTCTCGTTAACTCACAGCATTGTTATGATCTCAATGAAGATCATAAAGATGAAATGGTTCTGCATATTACCAGTATAAGTACATGTGCATTAATCCTAACAACCCTTCCTTTTTAATGACTGGAAGTTCTTATTTCAAGAACCAATCTTTGGATACATAAGCAAATGATGGAAGGCATCCGTATCACGTTATTTCCAAACCTCAGTTACACTCTACCTCCACTGTTTTTGCCACCTCTGCATAACACGCATATAATTAATGCTTTTAATTCAATTCCCTTTTTCTACATAAGTAATGACAGCCATAAAATCAATCATGACTTTGTCCCTTTTTTCTAGTAAATTAAGTAAAACACGTAGCAATGAAAACTAAAAGTGTCGCTCACATGCAATGTAAAAACCAACTCACACATCAGTAGCTGAAGTGATCTGCATTTTCGGAAGTACTGCTCAACTGAACATTGCTGGAGAACCCTGGAGTTAGTTGCCATTCCCTTTTCATTATATTGAAGGAATGAAATTGGCTTCTTGAACTGATTAGAATAAATTCTCCATATGCATGAACGATGTTCTTGGAAGTAACAATGCCATGACCCTGTACATTCTAAATACTTGGGGAATGACATTGGATGTGGCCCACAGTAGGTATCTAGGGGTTGCATGTGGGGTTACCATGTTAGAAATGACAGAAATCGGGGAAAGGGGAAGGTAGAGAGCAGCCACATAGAGTGAAGTAGGGACCTTATATTTGTGTTGTTCTCCACAGTACCCTAAATCTAATCATTGCCCTTGGGATATAATCCATGTCCACTTCCATTTGGGTTATAGCAAGAAGGTTGCTCTCCCCTATGAAGTGGATGCCATGACTTTCTCAGAGACTTTATTTGCTTAAAAACCCTTCACTAACAGGTGTCAGAACGAGGACTCAAAACTAGATCTATCTGACACCAAAGCTCTTACTCTTTTCCCAGGTACAGTGTTCAAGTCCAGCCTTTATTTGCATAGATAAGAAAAGCCCTAATATTTGATCCTACTGGCTAAGCCTATCCTTTATCCATAGGGGAAATGGTGTTGCAGTCTGGGAGAGATCCTGAGTCCAGAAATGAATCTGCTCGCTCAACACTTCTGTTGCATAAGACAAACTATGATTCTAAAGTTATATCTTACCTGGCAGTTACTTCAAACTCAAGTTTTGACTAGAGATAGAATAATTTGGCAAAAGGGAATAGAGCGATATTTTTCAGTCTCATTGAAATAACAGCATACCACAAGAACAAAATCAATCCCCAGTCCATCTTAACAGTACAGATTTATAATTGGCTTTGCATGTATAAGTTGCTAATTTTATTTAAGCACTTTTTTGTTTGAGCAAGTTAAAGTGTATATAATATTGAGAAAGGGATAAAGGAAGTAAAAAAAGGAGGCATAGAGCTCAGAGCAGGATGGACCAAAAAAAAAAAAAAAAAAAATCTTCTGCAGAACCCCTCAGTGACTTAAAGTCCCTCTCCCAGAAATTCTACCCATTAACAGTGCCACCAAACACAGCTTGTTTTTTATCCCTGAGTTCATGATCCTATTTCAGTATGACAATAATTGATATTTGTATAATTGAAACCCTTCAAGGTATTTTAACACCATATGATTTTCAGGAAAATCCTGATATAGGCAGAGGAATAATGATTGCCCCCGCTTTTATACAAGAAATCAAGGTCTCAGAAAGATGAAGAGCTCCCTTCACTGCCAGCCCCAAATACAACAAACTGGTGATTTCCAAAGAATGAGAACCCTTCGAACTCCAGATTCATTACTCCTACTACAATATCTCATGAAGCTGTGTGCATTAAAGGATTATTTTGGGTATCTGTCATCTATTTAAACTTGAATAAATATGCACCAAGGGGATGCCATGTTCCAAGGTTACTGTAGCAAAAAAGACAAAGTTGCTATTCATTACATTCCAGTATAGGAAGTTAGAACAAGAAACAAAGGACCAAGTAAGTATGCAAAAGTTAGAGGGTAGCGTGTTATAAAGGAAAAGCCAGGTTAAGAAAGATAATGAGAGCAGGGGGGTTGAGAGAGAGTGTCATTTTATATATTCAGAAATAGAATGTATGTCATATATTGATGGGATACAACCCATTGAATATAACTCGGGGAAAGAATATAGAAATGCCACCTTCCAGAACTGCTAGCATAGTGAAGCAAACTTGCAAAGTAGGAGTAGGGATTCACTAAGATCTTTGGGTCCTATTATAATGCATAAGGGTTCCTATTCAGAGTGGATGGATTCTGAATGGATCCTAACTCAGACCTCCAGAAAGGCTCACTGTCTTTTCTCAAACTTGAGAAGAGTGCATTAACAAAAAGGAATATCCCTGGAAACAAGGGCTGTGTCTAGACAGAACTTTCCAGAGAGAAATAAATTGTACATAAAAGAAGTGCATGTCATAAGAACAGTAGATGTGGGATTCTGGAACACACTGTGGTTTACATTACTACTGTGGCTCAATGCATCATCTGTCACTTTCAAGGAGAAGGCAGGCATCTAGGGGTGACAAATTACAGGACTTGTGAAAGCCCTCCAGCTGACCAACATAATTACCCTCCACCCTCATGCAGCCATCCGTCAGCATTCTGAGGCAGGCACACTGGAGCCTAAGAGAAAGCACATCCAGATTCCCTTTCCTCGCTCATCCCAGAGCACGTCATGTTGAAGTTTCCACATTATCAGCAAAGTAATAGAGACTCTGCTTACAAGTCCTCTTGATAGATCACCAATATTCATGAGATTAAATAATACAGAGAAAAG
The DNA here is from genome assembly GCF_003009895.1 of Hyaena hyaena. Taxonomy (NCBI): domain Eukaryota; kingdom Metazoa; phylum Chordata; class Mammalia; order Carnivora; family Hyaenidae; genus Hyaena; species Hyaena hyaena. The sequence continues at coordinate 45,613 of NW_024082504.1, forward strand.
AAAGGAAAGGAAACCATCTTCTTTCTTTAAAATGGACTTGACCTATAATGTATCAAGAGACTACTAACCTCAAGAGCTCCTACTATGTACTAAATCTTCATCTAGATATTTTCCATGAGCCTCCTGTATCTTCCTTCAAAAGTGCATCTCCTTCCTAAATTTACATTCAACAGAGCAGTTTATCTCTTAGAAGAGGATGGCAGATATGTTCCATTTTCCTGTTGATTTTGCTCAATTAATCATGCCTACCTGGAGTACCAGGTGGAAGAGCTTGGGGATCACTCAGCTCTTGTAAAACTAGCACCACAATTGATTAGCAATGTCTTCCATGGCCTCAGGATATAAAAGCTTCAGAAGGAAGAGAGTTTGAGGAACAACAACAAAAAACAAAAGCTCATAGATCCTCAGGTAGTTTCTAAAGCTGTCGGAAACATATTAGTGATCACAGTCATTTCGAATCTCAAATCTGGGTAAGCATTCAAAATAATGCCAAGCTTAAACATTGTGCGTTGGAGGCACGAAAATAACTCCTGGGTCTTTTTGGTCAAAAAGCTTTGAATTCACATTCTATTTCTGTGACTTGACAGCTGTGAGCATTTGGATAACTTGTTTATCCTTTCTACTATTCAATTCACTCATATACTAACTAATAGTACTGAAAATACCCACTTTCCTTGATGTTGAGATGAATTGAGGTCATGGCTAAAGTGAAGTATACAGCACAGAGCCTGGCAGAGGGTAGGAGGCTCAGTGAATGGTATCCTTAAACAAAATTTAAGGCACAATAAATCATTCCCTTTTCTGTGCTTTTAAAACACTGTTTATAACTCTACTGTGGAATTATTGCTCTGTATTATAGTTTTATTTTTTTTTACCATTTATCTTTCTTTTACTGTGAGCTCTATGAACACAGGGGCCATGTCTTATTCATCTCTAATTTAATGCTTAATAGATAGTGGGCAGAAAGGATGTTGCTAGAATGTATGAAGGAAAAAAACAACAAGAGCAAAAGAAGTAGAAATATCTATATTCAAGAGAATGTTTCTCATTTGTGAGCAGAGTTTAATCACAAGTCATGGTTCCAATACTTAGAGGATCTTTACTTAATTTCTTGCCTTTCTTTGTGCCTATTCTGGGCTTTGGCTAGCAACACAAGAATCATGCCACAGAAGAGGAAAATGAAGCAGAAAGATAAATGTTTGGGAGATGGAGACTGTTCTTACGTTGCATTTATTACCACACTGGACCATAAGCTGTATCCGGATTATGGTGACCATATGCCTCTTATTTTCATTGTCAGGCCCAACTTCCAATATTCTGTTATAATGTTTTATCAGTACATATGGTAGTCCTCCCTCCCCTTCCCACCATATGTGGTTTCAGTTATCAGAGATCAACCATGATCCAGAAGTAGATGGCCCTACTTCTGAAGTCTTCTTAGAAGGTCAACAGTAGCCTAATACCGTGTCATGGTGCCTATGTCCTTCACTCACTCCATCTCCTCATGGAGACATTCAATCATCTCAGGCCACCATCATCATAAGAAGGGTTAGTACAGAACAAGAAATTGTGCATGAGAGAGAGAGAGAGAGAGAGAGGGAGAGAAATACCACATTTACATAACTTGTATTATAAGATATTGCTATAATTGTTCTATTTTATTACTCATTATAGTTGTGAATCTCTTACAGGGCCTAATTTATGGATTGAACTTCATCATAGGTATGTATGGATAGGAAAACAAAAACCACACAGTATATATGGATTCAGTACTATCCATAGTTTCAGGCATCCATTGAAGGTCTTGGAACATTCCTCTGGTGGATAAGAGGAGACTACTGTACACACTTCCCACAACACAAATTTCATTTTCCATTCTAAAACCATAGTAATCATAGTCATGTGGCAAAGACCAGGGCCCAGGCCATCTGAATATTCTCTGAAGTCTATATCAGAACATATTAGGCCTGAAGACACTGAGACATGAGCCCCAAACATATTTAAGTATCTTTTATGCATTTTACTTTCAGAAAGGCATTTCTTTCCTTTTTTTTTTTTTTTGGCAAAATCTCAATTTGCTTAGTTCATTTTTAGTTTATATCATTTGGCGGAGTCAACTTCTTTAACTCCACATCATTACTTACTTTTTTTTTTAGACATTGACTCCTTTCTCGCTTGATTTCTTCCTGTCATACCTATGCTGTTATCTTGGGTGACATCAATGTCCATTGGGGTGACCCATCCCATTCCCTGATGTCTCAATTATTTAACCTGTCTCCATGTCTCTTTTTCATCCCATTCCAGTCACCAAATTTCATGGAGATATATATCTACCCGAGATGTTGCTCATCCTTTGGAATGCTTCTTTTTTTGTAAATTAAATCCAGACACCCAAATTTATCCAGTCCTCTTTCAGGCTCTTCCAATACACCCAAACATCTTAAAAAAAAAACAACAAAAAAAAAAAAACTATTGGGACTTCCAGTTCTCTGACCTCTCATTGTGAAAACTCCTTGTTTCTTCATTCTGCCTCCTATTTTTGGTAAAATTTCAAGGTCCAACATTTCAACCACTCTTACCAATTTCTTAAGATCCCCTGTTCCTAGTGGGTTTTCTCTATTTCTCTTTCCCTGTTTCTTTCTCTTTCTCTCTCTCTCCCTCTCTCTCTTTTTCTCTCTCTTACAACAGAAGTCTTGCTAAAGCCTATATCTGGATAAACACTGCTGCCTTATGTGTCTACCTATACATATAGACAGTTGTACACTGTTGAAGAAAAATCCACAGTTACACAGACAGGCACTTATAAATGTATGGCCACCAGTAACAGCTGACACACAGCAACTTGCTCTTCCATTCCCTATAAAATTATTCAAAAGCCTTTCACTCTTTTCAAAACTCCCATTTGGGGCGCCTGGGTGGCTTAGTCGGTTAAGCGTCCGACTTTTGCTTAGGTCATGATCTCGCAGTTCGTGGGTTCGAGCCCCGCGTCGGGCTCTGTGCTGACTGCCAGCTCAGAGCCTGGAGCCTGTTTCAGTCTGTGACTCCCTCTCTCTCTGACCCTCCCCTGTTCACGCTGTCTCTCTCTCTCTCCTAGAAATGAGTAAAACATTTAAAAAAAATTAAAAAAAAACAAAACTCCCATTTTCTCTTCCCTCTCATTCAATACTAGCTTTGTCTTTTGTTTAAGAGAGGGAGGGAGGAAGAGAGAGAAAGAGGCAGAGAAGAATCCATGGGATGAGACATTTAACTTCCCAACTCAACTGCCTGTACTGACATCTACTTTTCCTCCTTTATTTCTGTGAAAGAGAAGATCCAAAGTCAGTGATTCCAGCTGTGTTCTGAATTCTGTTAAGTCCATCACCTTCAGGAATTTTACTCCTTTAAGTATCCTTTGTCCTATGTCTTCAATTTCCCAACCATTACTGTATCTTTCCAGTAACCCATTAAATATGCTCTAATGTCTTCTATCCTATAAACAAACAAAAAACAACAAAAAACTTCCCTTGACACCCATCTCCTCCTCATGTTCTTTTTAATTTGTTCTCCTTTCCTTTACATAAGTCTCCTTAAAAGAATTGTCTGTGCTTGCTGTGTATATTTCATTACCTCTAAGGAAAGTCTGGTAAGGCCACCGGGGTGTCCTCAAGCTAAACCCCCAATAGAGGAATCACGTATCTTCTAGGGATGGACTTGCCTTAGTATCCTTGCCACCATCAGTCATGGCGGTGCTCCTTGGATGGGAGTACCCAAGGGAAGTGTGGTCTTGGTGAAAATGAAACCATGGATTTCAGAGCACATCAGCTAGAGCCCTCAGCTCCCTCCAGTCAGAGATGTGAGAGGTGTATCCCCAAGGCTGTCACTTTGGGGAGCATACTGAGTCCTGGTTCATTTTTGGCTTTAGAATGATATGCAGACTATTAAAATAGAGTGCTATTACATAGAATGTGAGGTGGTGGCTACTTTAGATTGAGTAGTCATTTAAATTAAAATCTGAAGAAGCCAATCACATAAAAGTTGGAGAGAACAGCATGTCAAGAAGAGTATATCAATGGGAAAACCTATAAGGCAAGAAGGAGCTTGATATAGTGACAAAAACAGAAAGAGTGTCAATTTGGCCAGATCACAGCGAGCAAGTAAAGCGGAGTACAGGGGCCCTAGGGAAGGAGAGAAGCACCAAATACTTACTAAGGTCTTTATAAGCCAGAGTTGAAAGCTAGGGCAAAAACTTTGGATTTTATTCTAAATGCCATGTAAGAAGCCACCTAAGACTTTTAATTGGGGGAGACATGTATTTGGAATATATAATCTTAAAATATCACCTAAGATTAGAAACAATGTAAATACCCATGGCTATGGGATTTGTTGATCCACATAATAAAATATCATATTGCTGTTACAAAGGATGAAGAGGTTCTGTGAGTAAAGCAACTACCATGAGGGAGACTCAGCAGAGAAACAAGAGAAAGTACATGCCAAAACTGAGGTGGCAAAACACTCTGAAGTGGCTTTTAAATAAGCATAACTAAAACATTCAAATTGATTTTATACAGGGGAGGAGAGACACAAAACCAGAAAGCAAAAACAAGCAGGTGATTATACGAGCCACACTGCATTTCTAGATAAGAAAAATACAGATATTAAGGGGCGATTGGGTGGCTCAGGTGGTTAAGTGTCCTACTTAGGTTCAGGTCATGATCTCATGGCTAGTAAGTTCAAGTCCCATATCAGGCTCTGTACTGACAGCTCAGAGCCTGGAGCCTGCTTTGGATTCTGTGTCTCCCTCTCTCTCTGCCTCTCTCCCATTCACTTTCTGTCTCTCTCTCCTTCATATACAAATAAACATTAAAAAAATAAGTAACTTAAATCTCATTGAATCATTAAAAAAATTTTTAATGTTTATTTATTTTTGAGAGAGAGAGAGAGAGAGAGGGAGAGATAGAATCCAATGCAGCCTCCAGGCTCTGAGCTGTCAGTACAGATTCTGACACAGGGCTGGAACTCATGAACCATGAGATCATGACCTGAGTCGAAGTCAGATGCTTAACTGACTGAACCTCTCAGGCATCCCTCATTGAGTGAATCTTAAATGTAATGATGGTTATAAATATGCTATTCAAGAACCACATATACAAACATTATTGTATTATTACTATAATCAATTTCACTGTTAATAAGTAGCTTCAAGATACTCTTGAGTCAGTTACTCATTTTTCTCTAGGTCTTCTATAGATCTAACATCTTTTTAAGTTTTTGATTTTGTATTTTGGAAGATCATGTATTTTGTCTAATTCCACTATGAACTTTGACCCACTTAGTGAATACTTAGAGAATATTCCAAAATGGTTATGAGGATTTCTGTTCCCAAAGTAGTTCACTGCACTTGAAGGACAGTCACAAGTTTATGACAAGGAGCGAGGGAGAGAATGTCAGTCTGGCTTCGTAGAGACAAGGGAGCATTTGTAGAAGCAGGTGGAACAGAGATGCATTGCCAAATTTTTATTTTTTGAAAATTTAATATTAATGCACAGAATTTTCAACCAAGTCAGTTTTCTGAATTCAAACACATGTAAGTTACTGTCAGTGTTCACTGTGCATTAGCTGATTAAAGTCTCTGAAAACCACTGCAGTCAGGGCATGTGTGTAATTTCAACTTAACATTCTACAAAGTAATCAACCATGAATCCCATTTTATTTTTCTTGCTGTCAAATACTCAGTTCACATAGACACACTTTAGAAAATTCTAGCTTCACGTTTCTTTCTGTAGGTACTGACACCTGCTCTCTATGCCTCTCTTATTCTGATATCCACAGTTTGCTTCTTCTGCACTTTGGCCTCTGGGCATGGGGAGGAACTTGTCTTAGTGGTGACCTGACTTGTGTAACCCAGGGCAACATGCCACACTCTGAGCTAGGCTTCTGGTTTTAGATAGTGTTCTGACCAGACCTAGCCCAAAGGCTGCTTAGGCATGGATGAGAGGCCACTTGTCACCTACAGTGTCTATCTTTGGTCTTTAAGTGCCTGGAGGGTTACAGGCTTGCAGCAGCTTCTCAGGGAAGTGGACGAAAGACAGCCCCAGGATTTTGCCTGGTGTGATAGATGAAAACTACTTAACACACATACACAAAGGAAAGGGACTTTCAAGTTGGGCATCCCAGGTTCTAACCTCCACTTGACCAAACACCAGCCTAGCAAAAGTTTACCCTCCAGTGTTAAGTGCCTTCTCTGTGAGATGGAGTGATACCTCACTGAGTTTTTGTGAGGTGTTGAGATAATTTAAGTAGAGTTTCTGGAAGATTGTTGGTTTTCAATAAGGAATAGCTTTGACTAATTTTTCTAATTAAAAATACACACACACATATAGGATTTCATATATATGATTAGTTATCTGTTGCTACATATGAGTATGCTAGAAATTTAGCAGCTTCAGGTAATATTCATTTATTATTCCAAGCTCCTGTGGGACAGGAGTCAGCCCAGCTGGGTCATCTGCAATCAAGGCATTGGCTAGGCTAGGATTTAATTTCAAGGCTCAATTCCAAGCTCCTGGGGTTGGTGGAAGGATTCAGTTCTCTGATGTAATGTGGGCTTTGCCATGAAGCAACCTATGCCATTAAAACCAATAAGGGAAAGAATCAATAGGCAAGAGTTTTCTAGTGAGACAGAAGAGACAAGGTCAAAGCAAACTAATCACGAAAGTGGCATTGCATGACCTTTGCCATATTCTCAGGTTAGAAGCAAGTCACAGGTCCTACCCACACTCAAGGGAGAGGACATACAAGATCTGAATACCAGGAAAAGGAGAGCCATCTTGGATTTGGTATGTAACAAACAGGGTCAAATCACACATGTTGGGGTTTAGTTGTATTCCTCCCCTTTTTTTTTGGTCGTACTTCTCCCCACCCCCAACCCCTTCCCTTTTCCATTCCTTACTAGCTACATCATCTAGCATTTCTGCTCTTGGGTAATCTGTCTTAATAACCTGGTTTGCATAATATCATATTTCCTCTAATCAAATATAGACAGATAGTAGATAGATGATAGAGGTATAGTTGCACACACAGATATATGTACATGTATGCATATGCATCTAAATATATTTTTCATTTAAAACATGTGACCACATCCACCCATGTATTTATATCCTGATTTTACCACACAGAAATAGGCCATGGAAATTTCTCCAAGGCCAAAGTTATAGTACTAAACTACACAATAGGCTATAATATTCACAACACCCAGCCTTCTATTACTAATAAGAATTCACTAAATTTCCACTTTTTTGGCACCAAAAACAATGATACAATAAATATCCTTGTGCTTTACATACTGAGGCATTTGTTTTTCTGGGATAGTTTCCCACAGTGGGATGTCTAGGTCAAAGGATATTTTCAATGTAATAGATATTGCCAGATTGCTTTCCAAAAAAGCTATATTAAAGCACATTTCCACCAGCAATATAGTAAAGTGCCCCTTTCCTCTGTATCCCCGCCAGCAATAGGTGTTATTGCTCTGTTCAGTGCTTGCCAGTCTGATGGGCATAAAGGGATATCTCATTACTTTAATTTGCATTTGCTGACGATTGGTGAATATCTTCATGTTTGTTGGCCATTTGGAACTGCCTCTTTGTGCATTGGTTCTTCATAGTCTTTGCTAATCTTTCTATTGGGATGTTTGAAAAGGCTATTTATAGAAAATGGATGTTAAATCCTATCCCTTGCTTTAATGTTTTATCTCCAAATTCATCATTATCTTCTATTTGCTTTACATGGAATCTTTTTCCATATAAAGGTTTTTTAATTTTGTATGGTCCATATACATATGAGCATGAGAAGGGGAGGAGCGGGGGGGGGGAGGGGGGGTGGAGACACAGAATCTGAAGCAGGGTCCAGGCTCTGAGATGTCAATACAGAGCCCAACATGGGGCTCGAACCCATGAACTGTGAGATCATGACCTGAGCCCCCAAGTCAGAGCTTAACCAACTGAGCCACACAGACACCCTCTAAATGTTCATTTTATAGTATCTTTTTGTCTTGTTCTTTTTTTTTCTATTTATTCTTAAACACTTCTAGAATTATTTTGGGTTCTTGGTAGGAGAGGGGTTAACTTTACTTTCTTCTGGAGGGACAAAGATTATTTATGCCAGTACCATTTATAAGTAATCCATGGTTTTCTACTAGTCTAAATAGTACCGTCGTGTGTATTCAATTCCCATTTATCTCAGATATAATTCTGGATTCTCCAATCAGCTTTCTTGATCTATATGGCTATTTATATGCCAATACTGTGATGAACTGATTTAAGCTGACTTAAGCAGCTATTTTGAATGGTATTTTATGTAAAGCAAGTTCTCCCTTTGTATTCTTCTTTTGCATGCTTTTCTTGGCAATTTTCTGGCATTCATTCCTTCATATAAACACTTAGGATAATTTCATCCAATTTCAAAAGAAAGATATGTTAGGATTAAATTGCAATTACATTAAACTATACACTGATTTCAAAAATTTGGGAATCTTATTTATCAACCATTGCATGTCTTTCTGCTGGTTCAAATATTGGTTTACATCCTCTAATATAATTTTGTAGAAATTTTATTTATATATTTATAAATTTATAATTTCATTTTACATTGATTCTTAACATGTCATCATTCTTTTTTATTGCCACTGAGTATATAATTTTAGTTCTATTTTAATTTCTCAGAGTTCATTGCTACATGAGAGAGCATTTTTTCTTTAAAATTTTCCATACATCAAATTGGTAAGCCAAACTCATCAATGGAAAGCAAGCTTTATTTTCATTTTTAAATTATGTGCTTTGAGTTTTTAGGTATAAAATAACTTATCTAAAAGGATTATATTTATCACTTTTCTCATTATATTTATATCCTTCTTTCATTTTAATTGCATTTCTAGAACTTTTAAGAAAATATTGACTAACAATAGGCCTCGTTATCTTTTTCCTAATTTAAAGTGGTTTTAGTGATCTGTGATTGAAAATAATATTTGCTATTGGCATATTTAATCAATGGCTTTTTATTCCTACTTTTGCTTTATCAGTAATGACTAGTGACTTTGATCATGTGACTATTTATTATCTGTTAATATGCTGGACTGTATTCCCCTCATTAATTCCTTAAAGGAATGGATTCCTGAGATAGAGTTACTTTTTTTGTTAATGTTTATTTATTTATGAGAGAGAGAGAGAGACAGAAAATCCCAAGCAGGCCCCTCACTGTCAGCATGGAAGACTGGAAGCAGGATTGGATCTCACCAATTGTGAGATGATGACCTGAGCTAAAATCAAGAGTTAGTTGCTTAAGCAACTGAGTCACTCAGGTGCCCCTAGAAGAAAATGCTACTTCTTCCTGGTATATGTATAATCTTTCATGAAATCTGTTAGTTAATATCGTATTTAGATTTTTGCATCGATATTCATAAATAATAGTCTTAATTTGTTTTATCTACTCTCCATTTCCTTTTAAAAAGAGCTTGACTGACATATAATTTACAACTATAAAATTCACCCATTTTAAGTCTACTATTCAATGACCTTTAGTAAATTTACAAAGTTGTCAACCATCACCACAACCTAGTTTTACAGCATGTTTATGGCCTCAAAAAGAGCCCCGTGTGAAATCAATTCCGGTTCCCAAGCACAATCGCAGGCAACCACTACTTTGCTTTCCTGTGTCTGGAGAATTGCTTTGTATGAGCATTTTATATAAATAAATCATGTGAGTTGTGGTCTCTTTGTCTAACTTAACATCATGGGGGGGGGCGTTTGTTTGTCTTTTTTTTTTTTTTTTCCTGAGAGAGAGAGAGACAGACAGACAGACACAGCGTGAGCAGGGGAGGGTCAGAGAGAGAGGGAGACACAGAATCTGAAACAGGCTCCAGGCTCTGAGCTGTCAGCACAGAGCCCGACACGGGACTCAAATCCATGAAATGTGAGATCATGACCTGAGCCGAAGTCAGACGCTTAACCGACTGAGCCACCCAGGCGCCCTGACATCATGTGTTTGAGATTCATGCATTTTGCAGCATGCATCACTATTCATTCCTTTTTATGGCCAAATTTGTTTTCTTTATGCAATGCATAATTTGAATTCCGGAATTAAAGTTTAGAAAACTTCTTAAAATGATTTGAAAAATGTTTAGTATCGCTCGTGGCATGTAATCGTTTTATAATGCTGAAATTATCTTTTCCTTAAGGAGTAAGTACAATTGACTGTGAATCCATTGGTGCCTTTTTCAATATCAGATATGTAACTTTATTTACGTTTTTTTAATGTTTTATTTATTTCTGAGAGAGAGAGAGATACAGCGTGAGTAGGGGAGGGTCACAGAGAGAGGGAGATACAGAATGTGAAGCAGGCTGCAGGCTCCGAGCTGTCAGCACAGAGCCCGACGCGGGGCTCGAATCCACGAACCGTGAGATCATGACCTGAGCCGAAGTTGGACACTTAACCGACTGAGCCACCCAAACTCCCCTATTTACACTTTTTTTAAATTAATTGATCAATTCAAGTTTCTACTTCCTCTTGGATAAATTTTGGTAAATTTTATTTTGCTAGTAAATAATCCATTTTTTCCCAGGATTTCAAATGCTTTGTATGTATTCTCTATCTCTCCTTTACTGATCTATTCGTAATTGTAGGTCTTTTCTAATCCTTCATCTTGTATTTTATTTCTTCTTCATTCTACTCCTTATTCTCCTCTCCCGTGTCTTCTCCTCCTTCTTCTTTGAAGTCTTTTATCAGGCCTATGTCATATTTTAGGGTCTTTTCAAGCAATTTAATTTCTACAAACTTTTTACTATTTATGGTAGTTTCCTTTAATTTCAGGTTTCCATTTTTTTCAATTATTTCTTCCACATGTCTTTTGCTTTGCTTTGTGTTGCTTTGCTGATGTTCTTTTCCTAAAATCATGACAGGAATGATATCTTCTATTTTAGTTCACATTATTTTTATAAAGACACAAAAATGTAGATTATATATTATGCAAAAATTTTTTTTGTTTGGTTAAATATTCTTTTCACTGTTTTCTTAATAGTTTGTATTATCAGGTTTGCAGTACTCTTCGATTCCAGGAATATCTATTAGGTTATTTTTAGCATCCAAGTAGATGAGCTAATTCTGCCAATCTTCTTAATATTACAGTTAATTTTACTAAATTTTATTCAGGGTATATGGGCTATCCAATCTTTTTTTTTTTTTTGTATTTAGGTTCAGGTCAATTTTATAGGGATGTTCTGTGGACTTATAAATTTATATTATTTAAGGAGTATATGGGTCTATACTATTAAATAAAATTATTGTGCCATTAAATTCCTTCATGTCTGTATTTATTTTTTCTGTTAGATCCATCTAATTTCAAAATAAGTGTGTTGAAATCTACGATATTAAGTGCTTACTACATTCTTGATTTTAAAATGGATTTATATATTTAGTAATTAGGTTATTTAGTACATATGAGTCTGTGATAGTATTATCTTCTATATCAGTTGCATCTATGGTTATATTGTGTACCTCTGTTTGGTACTTTTAATCTTAGAGTACCTTGATTACTTGGTTGAAGTAATATTGTCACCTCTATTTGTTTTGTACTCATTTGCCTAATGTCTCTTATTTAAAAAAAAAAAGTCAGTTTTTTATTAGTTTTGTATTCATATGCTCATATGTCTTTAATTTTTAAAAAAAGTTAAAGTTTACTTAAAAAATAATTGGCATCTGCTAACCCAAACTTAACTCTGTCAATCTCTTGTTTTTAATGGAAGAATTTCATCAATTCCCAATACATACATTACTTTTATTTCTTCCATTTCCATATCTACTATGTAAAGCCTTTAGTAATTTTATTCTTACCTTTCCACTTTTTTAAACCACCAGTTTGATTAAGTTTCTGTTCATTTTATTTTTTGTTTTTTTAATGTGTAAGTTCTACTATGCTTTCCCATATTCTGGCTCATCACTTTCTCATAATCAGATTCTAATTACTATTATTGTACGAACTCTTTTTCATACCTAATATTCTACCAACCTCCATTTTCCTTGCTCTTCTGTGAGATGAAATCTCAGAACACTTTTACCCTCCACTTTCCCTTTCTTTCTTGCCACTGTCTACCCCCTACCCATATGATAGCTTTATAATGCTGCCTCTCTCTCCCCAGCTACCACCCAACTCTGGTTTCACAGAGCTAAGTATGTTCAGATGTAAGATATTGTAATTTTCCTTCCAGATGATCTTTTTTTTTTTTTAATAATCCATGTTGGTGCTCTGTTACAACTTATCAGAGAGTCTGTCATTATCTGTTTAGATATATGTGCATAAACCAAGGTCCATTCCTTTCCACATGTTCCTCTCTTCCTCCGCTTCTCCTTCCTTGAGATCGTCATTCACATGGTTCTGTGTGTTGGAGTTGCTTTTGGAGCAGTTTTCTCTGAAAGAATAAGTGAGTGATCTACTCTCTGAATCCTTATGTCTTTGCAATGGTATTCCTTTTAGTCCTGATAGATCATAACTAGGCACAAGATAATTAAGTTGTAGCCCTCTGTCTCAGCAGCTCTCAAATGTTATTCTACCATCATTTAGCCTCCAGCTTTACAGACCATAAGAGCCATGACAGTTTGATCCTTTTTCCTTGTTTAGATACTGTTATGGACTAAATTGTATCCCCCAAAATTCATATGTCAGAACCCCAACACCCAAGCGACTGTATTTGGAGTTAAGTTCTTGAAAGGGTGATTAAGTTTAAATGAGATCATAAGGGTGGTGCTGTAGTCCTATAGCACTGGTGTTCTTATAAAATGAGGAAGAGACAACAGAGATCTCTTGTTTTCTCTTCAGGAACACACAGAGGAAAGGCCATATGAGAGCATATTGAGAAGGTGGCTGTCTGCAAGGCAAGAAGAAAGGCTTTATCTGAAATCAAGCTTGCTGGCACTTTGATCTTGGATCCAGACTCTAAATCTGTAGGAAAATGAATGTCCATTGTTTAAGCCACCCAGTCCATGGTGTTCTGTTATGACAGCTCAAGCAGGCTAATACAGGTACATTTGTCTTCTTACCTGGAAGTTTATGAGAATTCTCTTTAGCATTGGAGCTCTACAATTTTATCAGGATGGATTTAGGTGTGTATCTTTTCTTTTTTTTTAATATTTATTTTATTTATTTTGAGAGAGTGCACAAGCAGGGGAGGGGCAGAGAGAGAGAGTGCGAGAGAGAATCTTAAGTGCAGATTCCAACGTGGGGCTCAGTCTCACAAATCATGAGATCATGACCTGAACCGAAATCAAGAGCCAGGGTCTTAATCCACTGAACCACCCAGGTGCCCTGGTGAGTATCTTTTCTCATCAAATCTACTGGAACTTGTATCATTTTTAATTGAGCATACTTCCCCCACCCACCCACCTCAGGGAAATTTTATTTGCTTATTGGCCAGTTATTATCTTTATTCCATTTTTTAAATCTCCTGAAATCCTTTTATTCACATTTTTGGTCTAAGAGACTTGTTATCCAATTCTCTTATCTGTTCTCTCAGATTTTCCATTTCTATCACTTGAGATGTTTCTTCTACTGAGTTATTTAGGTTATGGATTTGGGTCTTAGCAGTGACTACCTGATTGTTCTCCCAATTAATCTACTTACTGATTTCTGAATACTGTACGAGAATGTCTTTTATCATTTCTTTTATTCAAGAAATTCAGATTTAACTACTAATTTCCTGCCTCCATTAAAAAGTTCACTTCTACCCAGTTGACATCAAAATATTCCTATAATCTTCACTCAAAAATTAATGAAAAATGGATGAATAAATTCATGACATACTTATTATGGTCCAGGAAATCTTTAGGCAGGCACAGGGCACTTAGTTTAAGAAGCTAACTTAATTATTACCCTCACAGAGCTTATAGTCTAGTGGTATAGACAAGTACCATACAAACCTATTCATAAATATATGATAACAAATTTTAAGACATGCCATAAAAGAAAATAAAATAGTACCATAAGAGAAAGTAATAGGTCAGGGTGGAGATAAATGGTATAGTCAGGAAGCCTTCTCTGAGGGGTGAAATATAAGCTGAAAATGAAGGACGAGTTGACCAGTACAAGATATCAGTGGGATGTTGTTCCGGACAGAAGAAAAAGTTTATAAAGAGAGAAGTCTATTCAGGGCATTGGAAGAAGGTCAGCACAGTGTGAGCAAGCTGAGCTCTGGAGGTCTTGTCAGAATGCAGGCTTCATTGTAAGAGCAAGGAAAAGCCATTGTCATGTACTAAGAAGACAGTAAAATGATCCAACAGTCACAGGAAAAGGAGGATTCTGGATTTTGTTTGAAGAATAGATTGGGAGTGGTTGGGTCATGGGTGTTTGTAAGGAAACAGAAGATAGCATTTAAACCAGGGGTCAGCAAACTTTCATAAAGGACCAGATAATAACTATTTTAGGCTTTGCTCTATTTGGCCTCTGTTGTAACTAACCTACTGCAACATGTAAACACCCATAGACAATGCATACATTAACGCGAATGGCAATATCCCCCCCTCCAAATATCTTATTCATAAGTACAGGTAGTGGGCTGGATTTGGTCTGTGAGTTGTAGTTTGCTGGCTCCCTACTCTACTTACTCTAATCGCTTAGAAATCCCTCTTTCGCTCACACCAAAAGAACATTACTGAGATGCTAATCTCGAAGTTCTGTAAGATATCCCATAGACTGATCTTGACAACTGGCATACTCTAGGTGCTCAGTAAATATGTGTTGACAGAATAAGCAATGTAGAGGACCATGCTATTTAAACTTGTCTAACAAGGAAAAATTTTTGTCAATTCATACTCTTGACTTGGTGCCACTAAGCCAGTTGTCTTCCCATAGCAAAGCTCATTGAGGAGTAACTAAGTAAGCGACACTGGTCAATTAATTAATCGGGAAGATATTTCAAGTTTGTCTTGACTTGTATTCCTCTCTGATCACCCATATCTTATGAATGGAGAGACCCTACATATAACAGACTCCGTTCCTTCTGATTTTGAAATATTTTACAGTCTCCTTTTGTTATTTGCATACAGTTAAATAGACTCAAGTTCCTTTATTCTCTAGTTGATATGTAAGATGTATGTAATTATTATATTTAATAATGATATTTGGATGTTGGATCTAAACAATATCCCCAACACTGAAATGTTGGTAAAGCATGAAAAAATTTGGTGCATTTTTTATTACTAATGAGTAGGAGGTATGTGTATCTATATGCCAAGACCCCATAAACAGAATAAATCAATACATAGAAACTTGAGCTTGAATAACTCTGAATTAGGGATGATTTGAGCATTAACATGTCTACTATCTCCCTTTCCTGAAAGAAAAGTCATCTTTGTGCTTATTATAGGATGCAAGCTGTGATAGTGACAGGTGCTTGCTAATCTGAAAAGTGGATTGGAAAAGGTATTGTAATGTTTAGAAAAGCTTAATTTATGTAAACCTTTCTCAAAGTTTCATCTTTTTTAGCTCAGCTTAAGATGTCATATAGGAGGCACCACATAGTCAGTAAAAAATCTTAGGAATCTGCCAGCCAGACCGTTTTCATCCTTATATATTCCCTGAGTAGTGCCTTCTGTCCAATAAATATATTACATTTTCCACACATGTACTTATATTTATTGCAAATATTGTCATTTGCATTTTAATTGTTTATGATAATTTCATTATACACAAAATTTTTTAATTATGTTCAATGATAGCCATATTTATTTAGTTTTACTGTGTTTCAAATTATACTAAGTTATTAAGACATGCTATTTTATTTAATCTGTAAATCTCTTCTAAAGTACATGCAATATTTTTTTTCTTTTTCCTGGATGAGGAAACCAAAGCACAGAGAGTTCCACCATCTTCTCCAAGGTCACATATCAATTAGCAAGTGGCAGAGATGGTCTCTAAAAGCCAGATAATTTGACTCCAGAGCCCACATTATTGTATTCTTTTCTATATTTTCTTTGAGGTTTTTGCCTCAAAAGGCCTGACCCACTTTAATATTAGATAATTTCCCCTTTCTTAACACTTCTCTCTTTGCTTAACTGTCCACTTCTTTTCCTCTGTTTTTTCCTCCTCCCCCAACCTTTTCCCTTTCTTTGGCCACCTGTCCCAACTCCTATGTTCTCTTTATTCCATCTGGAATTTACATTGAGTGATGGTATAGGGTAAGAATGCAAGTTATTTCTTCAAATAGTTAAACAATTACTCTTATAGTACTTATTAAATAATCTGGCATTTTGTCAGTGATTTAGTGATTTTTTTTTAAGTAAGCTGTACGCCCAATGTTGGCCTTGAACTCACAACTCTGAAATCAAGAGTCATGTGGTCAACCAACTGAGCCAGCCAGGTGCCCATCAATGATAAAAATAATGTCATCTTTATCATGTGGGAAATAGACAAATTGGATGTGAATTTTATTTCATTGTTCTTTCCACTGCTTGTTCCCCTACTGTTATATGAATAACACATGATTTAAATGTTTTAATTATGTAATGTTTTATTATAAATACTTTATCACAATAAAAAATATTAAGTTCCAAAAATTGACTATAATACTCATAAGTTCTGCCATATACATGTTTTCTTGATTAATCCTTTACTTACCAGTTTTCAAATAATGAGTTGACTCCCTTATACTCCAAAGGGAATATTTGGGGAATTTGAGAAGAATATCATTATAAACTAATGAGTTTTAAAATACAGGTGTGCTCTAATCCATCTTTGGATAGTAGAAGTCTCTTTAAGTTTTATCCTAGATTATTTTAAATCAAACCTGAACAGTCTTCAGTCACTTCCATATGTTCTATGATCCAGACTCATTTTCCACATTTCTTACCCTAAACCTGGAATCAGCCATATCTTCAAGGATCTTTGATTAATTTTGTCGTTAAGTAGTTCATGATCTGTGCACTAGCAGTGCTCATTGCCATTGCTTTGGTCGTGGTTTCTAGGTTTTTACTTTGGACAAAGAAAATATATAATTTCATACTGATATTCCCATTTCAATGTAAGAATTATTGGAATTATTCCGATGTAAGCCATTATTGCTTTTGGCATTTCTTATTTGCTTTTAGTTTTGACCTCTTCTCTGATGCTGAAAATCTTTGTTAGCGTAATCATTTACTTGGTGAGCACACGTGCATACACACACACATTTTGAGTTTTAATGTAATTTGGTCCAAAAACACGTGCACGGATATGGTATTAAGGTCAAACCAGCAAAGCAATGTGTTTAGAAAAGTAGAACTCCTATTTGTTTCTGCCTCTCCCTATAAAATATTACAAAATATGGCTTTCTATCCACTTTTTGATTTTTTTTTTTAACTATTTGAGAGAAAGAGATAGAGCATGAGTAGGGGAGGGACAGAGAGACAGAGACAGAATCTGAAGCAGGCTCCAGCTCTGATTTGTGAGCACAGAGCCTGACGCAGGCTTGAACTCATGAGCAGTGAAATCATGACCTGAGCTGAAGTCGGATGTTTGACTGACTGAGCCACCCAGGCATCCCTCCATTTTGAAAAGAGATATCCATCCATCCATCCATCCATCCATCGAAACTTTCCCCTGACTTGGTTAAATATCGAGATACTATATAAAATTTTCTTCTTTTATTGTTGTTGTTGTTCTAACTTTACAGTACATTCTGGAGATCATATAAAACAACATATAAACATAAATTTTTAATTACATAGTGGTTCATTACATATTCATAGTTTATTTACCCAGTCCCCTACTAATGGACATTTGGGTCAGTCTTTTACTATGACAAAATGCTATAATAAACATCTTTGTGAATATGTATTTTTCTACTTTTGCAATGTATTATTATTATTTTTTAAATTCTAGAATAGAGACTGCTGGGTCAAACAGTATGTGTACATATAATTTTGTTTGAAACTACCACCAAAATTATTGTGCAGTTTTACATTCCCACTGGGAATCTATGACAGTGACTGTATCTTTGCAGTCTCAACAATAGTGTATTTTGTTAAACTTTTAGATTTTGACAATCGGAAAGGTGAGTAATGCTATTTCAATACAGTTTAAAATTTTTATACTTCTTACTATAAGTGACATTGAACATCTTTTCATATATTAAGGACCATCCTGTAAATTGATGATTTTATGTGTTTTTCCCATTTTCTATAGGTTTTGCTTTTAGGTTTATTTATTTGAGAGAGAGAGAGAGAGAGAGCGCAAGAGAGAGAGAGCGCAGAGGAAGGGCAGAGGGAGAAGGAGAGAGAGAGAATGTGAAGCAGGCTCCACAACATCCGTGCAGAGGCTCAAGTAGGGCTCGAACTCACAAACTCTGAGATCGTGACCTGAGGGGAAGTCAGACATTTAAACTGACTAAGCCACCCAGGTGACCCTTTTCTATAGGTTTTCTTTTAAATTATGTTTAGAAATTCTTTTATTATTAACATTGCTAATTCTTTCACTGTAATTTGCAAGTAAGTTGCAAACTCTTTGGTACTTGCAAAAATTATATTTTATATAATTTTACATAATCTACAAATTTATGTATAATCTATAATTTTATATTACATGAAAGTATAGTTTTCCCCACTGATTATGAATTTTTAAGTTATTATTACATAAAATATCGCTTTTTCCAGATTATAAAATAATCTATATTTTCTTCCAGTATTTGCAAGGTTTTATTTTTCACATTTAAATCTATGATTCATATTGATCCTTTCTGGTATGTAATATGAGGAAACCAATTTTTAAATTTTCACTTGGGTATTCATATACTCTATTTCTGTTCATCAGAAAGTTCATCTCTCCTCCATCAGTATGAGATGTTATAATGTTATATATTAAATTTTCATATGTAAGTAAGTCTATTTCTGGCTCTATTCACAATGTTCTCAATTACAGACTCTTTGCAAATTTTTTTCGTTCTTGCAAATGAACTTTATAATTAACTTGTCTGGATCCAGGGGAAAAAATGCAATTATTTGTTATTTGGGGTCTTATTATATATACATATTAATATAGGTAATTTTAATGATGTTGAATGTTCCTTCCAAGAACATGGTATGACTTTCAATTTGTTCAAATTTACTTTTACATCTTTCAGAGTGTTTTATAATTTTCCTCATAAAATTCTTGCACATTTTTTCTTAACTTTTAGTTTCATTTTTTGCTATTGTAAGTAGAGTTTACTCTTTCAGTATGTCTCCTAGATAGTTTTGTTTGTATGTTTGAAGTTTCCAGCTTTTGTATGTAGAAATTACAAACTGCAAATGTATTTAATTTTACTTAATTTTTATAGTAGGCCTTCCATAGAATTTTGGTGAGGAGTGGGTAGGGAGGGGGGCTGCTTTCTAGATAATCATTTCATCATCCAACAAAAATAAGTCTACTTCTTCCTTTTCCATTCTTAAAGCGTTAGTTAACATTCCTGTTTAATTCCACTGCTAATGCCTCCAACACAATGATGAATAGTTCTGACCATAGAATGCTCATTTGCATTGTGGTCTGCTTTTAATGGGATATTTTGTTGTGTCTTCACAATGTCATGTATATATAAATATACACACAACCTGTTGCTTTAAAAAATCTTCATTGAAATATAATTCATATATAGTAAAAGCTATCTACATAAAGTACATAATTCAGTGATTTCAGTGTATTTACAGAATTGTGCCACTATCATCATTGCCTAAGTTTGGAACATTTTCATCACCCCAAAAACTCATAGCCATTAGCAGGCACTCCCCATTACCCATCCTGAAAACTAGTAATCTACTTTGTGTCTCTATAAGCTGGTCCATTAAAGACATTTCATATAAATGAAATAAACAACACGTGATCTTTTGTCACTGCTTCTTTCACTTATGTAAGATTTTCAATGTCCACCCATGTTCTAGTATGCATCAGTACTTCATGCCTTTTTCATTACCTACCAATAATCCATTGTGTGAATGTACCACAGTGATTTATCAATCCATCCAGTTAATGGACATTTGGAGTATTTTCACTTTTTGACTATTATCAACAGTGCTACTAAGAACATTCATGTGCGAGTTTATTTAGACATGTCTTCAATTCACTTGGGTACATACCTATGGGTTCTGGAATTGTGGATCATTCGGTAACTCTCCTTCACTTTTTGAGAAACTGCCAAACTATTTTTCTTTTTAATTACTTTAAATTTTTTTAACATTTATTTATTTTTGAGAGACAGAGTATGAGTGGGGAAGGGGCAGAGAAAGAGACACACAGAATCTGAAGCAGGCTCTAGGCTCTGAGCTGTCAGCACAGAGTCTGACACGGGGCTCGAACTCACGCACTACAAGATCATAACCAGAGCTGAAGTTAGGCGCTTAAACAACTTAGCTATTCAGGCGCCCCCAAACTGTTTTTCAAAGTGGCTGCACCATTTTACATTCCTATCAGCAATGTATAAAAGTTACAATTTCTCCACATCCTTGTCAACACGAGTTGTCATCTATCTTTTTGCTTATAGCCATCTCGGTGGAGTTGAAGTAGTATCACATTGGAGTTTTGATAGGCATTTCCCTAATGGTTAATTATATTGAGCATCTTCACACGGGCTTTTTGACCACTTGCTTATCTTCTTGAAAGAAATGTCTACTCAAAATTCTTTGTGCTTTTATCGTCCTTTTCTATTATTGAATTGTAAGAGTTCTTTACATATTCTAGATAACAGTCTCTTACTAGACATATGATTTTGCAAATATTTTCATTCTGTGGGTTTATTTTTGTGTGTGTGAGGGTTTTCTTTGCAGCATACACATTTTTAATCTTTGTTAAGTCCAAATTATCTGTTTCTTCTTTTGTTTCTTGTGTTTTGGTGTCTTACATAAGAAAGATTTGCATAATCCAAAGTTAGGGATATTTACTTCTATTTTTTTTCTTCAAGGAGTTTTATATAATTTTGTCTCTTATTTTTAGGCGTATGATCTGTTTTGAGTTAATTTTTGTGTGTGATATAAAGAAGGGGTCCAGCTTATTTTCATACATCTGAATATCCAGTTATCCTAACATTGTTCGCTGGAAAAACTATTCTTTCCCCCACTATTTTGCCTTGGCACCCTTGTCAAGGGTCATTTGGCTATACATATAAAAATTTATTTCTAGACTCTGAATTCTATTCTTTTGATTTATGCTTGGGCCAATACCACACTGTTTTGATTACTGAAGCTGTAACAAGTTTTGAGATTGAGAAGTTTGAGTGCTTTAACTTTGTTTTGCTTTTGTTTTTCAAGATTCTGTTGGTTATTCTCATTCTCCTGCTCTTGAATGAAGAGTTTGAAATGGGAGCCAATGTTCCAAATTCTAACATTTGCTTTGATAGAATTTTTAATTGTTTTATTCATTTTTATCAAGAGATCAATTATGAACTTTTCCTCATTCTCCTGTTTCTTATAACTCTCTGTAATCCGCCCCCATTTCCACCACCAAAATTTCAGATCAATGTTAAATAATAGTAATGACTGCATGAATCCTTGTACCATTCCCGACTTCAATGAGAATTATTTTAAAGGCTCACTGTTAATTATAATGTTGGCTATTAATTTTAGATAATGTTCTTGATCAAATTCTTCCTAGTTCATTAAGACCTTTTGATCAGGAGTGAATACGGGTTTTTCTCAAATTTCCAAACCTTTCTTTTCCTGTCTGTGCAACAAGGGAATTGAAGCTAGATTGGATCACAGAGTCTAGTCAAATAAACGCTACCTTTGGGTTTAGACATGACTGGGTTTCTTTCCAGGTTTCCTGACCAGCTCTGGGATCATTGGATCTGTTAGTTAGCATTTCTTCAATTCCTCATTGACAAAAAACTCTGACTGATCATACTTAGATTGTAGCGTGTTTAAGGATTAAAAAATCATATCTGCAAAGTACCTGACCTACAATAAACAGCCAAGAGATGGGGACTCTTATTTGTTTTGTGACTTTTAAGGTCTTTCTAGCTTTAAAAATGCTCTGGAGTGCTCTGCATGTAACATTTCACAAGACTCAATTATATCAGAAACAGGACAGCCCAGTAATTATATCTTAAATTAAAGGGAATAGAAGTTTAAACTTAAAGTTGTTAAAAGGCTGACTAAATTTTCCCACGCAGATCATGGCATGTAGATCTGCCACCTAAATACAAGAAAACTCAACAATGAAACTAAGATACGTTTTGGTATCCTGTTCACACAACCTCACATCAAAAATGAGTTGACTGTGTCACAAAGATTCAGGGAGATTGTAAGAGATATAACGGATGTCAGCAGGCAGCTAATTCAATCTCAGACACAAAGCATCACCATTCATTCTGTGGCTTCATCATGGCATGGTTTATCATGCCATTTATCACACCCTTTCACTAATGCACCTTTTAAGGTAATTAACAATCTTTTACCATGAATTTAATGACCTATGTACATGTCTCAAGTCTCTTGGGTCAAGCACTGCGTGATATTCAAACCAGTATTTGATTTCTAGTAAGCATGGATGAGTGCACGAATAGATCTGTAGTTGACTGGATAAAGGAATGGATGATCCAATAAAGTAATTAGCAAATTAATCAGCTGCTTTTGTGCTTTTCCCATTCCACTTCCATTTACTAGGTCTAAACATATGGAAAAAAAATAATTCGTGTGTAATCATTTAAATTGTGTCATAAGCATCACTAATGTTTCCCTGTAAGACCTACTCTATCCTTGATATCATTTCCACGTAACCCTTATTAATGGATAAATTGATTAGTGAATTCAGCTAAGTCCATTTGGTGATACTGTGCAACACTAAACATTCTAGGTATATATGTTGAGTGTGGGTTCTATATTTTTTTCTGGAATTTGTAGCTCACTAATCCATCTTGAATAACATGAGAGGAACAGTGTGGAAGACTCTTTGGTGTTCAAGACAAAGAATTATTGGAGACTTACTGCTCATTTTTGTTATTTTTTTCCCCAGACACCTGAGTACCCTCAAATCCCACTGCAGGTTGTCCTAGGCATGTTTATCACTACGTTTACAGAGCTTCTAATTAATTCTTTGTAATTGCATAGTATTTTCTGCCTCTGTTTCTCTCCGCCATCCCAGCCTTGGAAACAAGATGTTCCACCTCTGGAGACTGCCCTGGTAAAAGCCTATTAATAAATAATTAAGTTTGGAGACTCCTGCAGTGGTGAGTCATGACTGGAGAGCATGTGGAAGCCGTCTCCATGGTAACGTACCAACAGGCATTGAACTGCTCTATTTCTCTTTTCATAAGTGTAGAGCGAGTGGGGGCAAAAGCAGAGATTAAAAAGATTTCTTTTTGTGGGTTTCTTTCTTTTTAATTTTCCTTTCAAAAAATCTGTGATTGAATTGAGAACTCAAGAAAGGTTATGTTTATGGCAAATGAAGCATGATCTGTAACTGGATGCAAAACCTTGCACTGTGTCTCCTCCCCACCTCTCAGCTTGCCTGTTCTCTCCAGCACCCTCAGCTGGCTCACCCCAGTTCTACCATGCTGCACATCTTCCTCTGGTGCTGAATGTCCACTGCTCACTCTACCATGGGCTCCTGCCTCCAAGTTCACTCCCTTCTCTGTCCTTCCTCTCTTAGCTTGTCCTGTAGTTTAAACTAACATTCTGACCATAGTAAGGACATGGGTTTTGCAGTAAGGCAAGTCTGGGTTCCGATCCCAGCCTCTTCTATTCACTAACCATATGACTTAGGAAAGTTACGGGACCTCTCTCCATCTGTTTCGCTGCCCATAAAATGGAAACAATAATTCCCTTGCAGGATTGCTCTGAATCTTAAAGAAGTAGCACAAAGGAGGGGTAAGAGAATAGATTTGTGCATCAGATTGTCTGGATTTGAATCTTCTCTTTGCCTTTTACTCACTTTCTGTTTTAGGGCACTTTATGTAATTTCTCAAAGTCTCAATTTCTTATCTGAAATGTTGAGTAAATAATCATCTACTTCCTGGATTTATTTGTAATTTTAATATACAGGATGCATATAAAAGCCTTTGGTAAACAGTGGACACACATATATTAGTATATAATACAGGTTTATATATATGTGTGTGTATATATATATGTGTATATATATGTGTGTGTGTATATATATATATATATAAAAAGAGAGAGAGAGAGAGAGAGAGTATACAGATAGATAGATACACATTGGAATTATTTTTTAACTTTATTTATTTATTCTAAGAGAAAGAATAAGAGCAAGTGGAACTGGGGCAGAGAGACATGGAAAGAGAAAATCCCAAACAGGCTCCTCACTGTCAGCACAGAGGCCCATGTGGGGCTCAAGCTCATGAACCATGTGATCATGACCTGAGCTAAAGTCGGATGCTTAACCAACTGAGCCACGCAGGTGCCCTACTTTACACTTATTAATTATAATGACAAGGTGTTTGATAAATAAACTATTAACTATTATTATAATGATGACTTATTTTGTGACACAATGGAAACCTGATATAATGATCTAACAATGCTTCCTGAGTAGGTGGGGATGTAATAGGAGTCACGGAACACTTGTGGCCTTGCCCAGAATGGCACTTAATTCTGCATCACATAAAACCTTTGACTTTTCAGACCAAGCCTGAGCCTACTTCTCTGTTGCAGGATCACAGTCCAAGCCAATATTATCTCAGCCTTGAGGTCATCGGTTCTGGATATACTCCATTCTCCTTGCTCCGATTTTCTGCTCTGTGTCTCAGGAGTCTGACACCTGCAGTTTGCACCTCTTAGGCTTGTTTGTATTCAGGTGGCTTTCAAGCATATCAGGCCAAGAATAACACAGTGAAAGCTACACATGTACACAATGGAACAAGGTGGGCTAGATGTGGAATCCAGAGGATTCAGTGGGCTCTGTCTTGGCCCTCCCAAGTCCAATATGGAAAATCATGACAACTCAGTATTTACTAACTGAGAACTTAGTTCCTTCAGTCATGAAGCTATGGGTCACTCTAATAAGTAAAGAACCTTGGGCTGATGACAGAGGGTAAGGGAAAAGAATGAATGATAGAAGAGGAAAGCTATGGCTACCTATAGTCGTGGTAGCTATACAATTATGTGTATTTTACGTCACTTGATATCTTCCCACCTTTCCCTCTCCTGCCTTAAATAAACTACCCAAGAAAAGGCTGCCATTATAATTCAAGTTCCAGGTAGCTGTGCGACTGAATTGACATCATCCTCTGACAAGTGGTTCTAATGAGACTTTCTCTCTCCTCTGCCTTGAGGATGAGTGTTTCTTTACTTAATGAAAAGCAAGAATAAATGCTGGATGGCAAAAGGGTAGACTGTGCTTGTTACTGTTGACTTATTCCACCTCACCAGACCTCCAGAACTGTGCTTTTTTGTTCCTTGCTTTGCTGCCCCCCTTAAGATAGCAGATTCCTGCAAACTCCTTGTTGCCAATTTTAGGTTGGATTTGGCCAAGGGGAGGCATCAGCAAGTGACTAAAGGGTGGATGAAGAAAAATGGAGGAAGAGAGCTTGGGCTAGCGATCTCTGCCCTGCTCCCTCCATATCTTAGTGTCTGTGGCCAACGCCATGCCCTTGCATGGCTCTAGTTTTGGCCAACATGACTCCTGCTCCCACTGGGCTCCTGTGACAAGATTTCCTCCCTGTTTCCTCTTCAGCTACAGGATTATTGATGGCTCCCCACTGCTATATCTCTGGGTGCTCCACAATCCCCATGTGTGCCCTTAACCCTGACAGTTCCTCTATAAGTAATCTCTTCATTAGCACCTTTTCATTTGAACTCAATTCTTCCTACCAGGGCTGTCACTCACATAATATCCCACATAGAAATGTCTCCCAGACATGGTTCATGTGTCAGTGCCTTTCATTTCGGTATTGCCTACACATAGGAGGCCCTCCATAAAGGCTTGTCAAAATCAAAGGAGAGTTTGGAATTAGAGATATCTAGAATTACCTAGAAGGAGATCAGCCAGAGCACAGACACAATTGGGGGCAACCATCACGCCCATTTGCTATTACTATCTGTCGATAAGTATGGGGAATCTCAGCCTCTTTCAGCTCTCTATGTCACCAATGACAATCAAATTTTTAAAAAAAGTCATATCTTTTAATCTTTGGTTAAATGAATCTTTGGTTCATTTATTGTTGAGAACTATCCAAATTTCCTTCCCCAAATTGACTTGACATCTGCAGTACAACCATAGATAATGGTGAGTAGTGCCTTAGGAATCTGACTTCAAGATAACTCAGGGGTAAGAAATGGCTGCCTATGGATTTTGAAAAAGTCTTTAAACCAGAAATATTGTGAATAATGCCTCAAAATCCAGTGGAACCACAGGCCCCTTAAGCAATGAGAACTGCCACCATACAACATCTCAGCTCCATCCTAGAATCAAGACAGCAGACTCTTCACGGGCAAATTCTCTACAGCACTGTTCTCTTACCCCTTCTATGAGATGTGAGTCTGTGGTCACAGTTAATTTTCTGTTCTGCCTCCTGGACAACACTTCCCATTGTATTAATATCTGCAAATCCTATAGGAGAAAACAACTCAAAGAAAAAAAAAGTGCTGTTAAGATCCCTGGGTTTTTTCCCCTTTCAATCTCCAAGAATATTTCATTTCCTGCTTTGGGAAGCAACCTCTTATCTCTTCCTGCCATCTGGACTTTTTAGTTTATCACTTAAGGTTTAGAAACTTATCAAGTCCCTGTGTTCTCTGCTGGGCAGTTTTAACCCAAGAGATCCATTTCTTTGGGCTATATGTGTGCAGTCCTGTCTAATGTGTTCTCCTGCCTCGGCATTATCTGTGATCTTTGACTTCTTCTACTGGCTTTTCATCCTTGTTTGCCACTGTGTATTTTATAAACATCTCGACTGATGGATTTCACTTAAAGTAATGTGGTTTCCCCCCAAATGAATGCTTACAAGCAGCTGATGAAATTTTAGTTCTCTGAAATGCGATGGATGTAAATCTGATTAATTGTCTTACCGACTCTGGGAACATCCAGGGACCTCATTTCCTGCCTAAGTCCCTGGAGCTGTCACGTTAACTTTTGGCAGGTAACATGGCTGCGCCCAGTCATTCATCACCAATAACAGCACTGAAAACACATCAGATTTAAATTCTTGAACAGGTAGATTGGGTTCTGCTTTCCAGTAAAGCAAATTTCAGGAACCAGCACTTTTATTTTTTACTCTTTCCTCCATCCCAGAAAGGTTTCCACATGTTAACATGGGATACACAAGGGGTTCTTTTTCTTCTGTCATTATTCCATGAAAGGAGCAAGACCATGGAGTTCTTTCCTGGACAGTATGTGATTTCAAGAAAGGAATTCCATACTAGGTCACCATATTTTTGCTCTCCTAAGGTTTACTGACCTTATCTCATTAACAGAGGTAGGCATTATAGGCATTTTGGGATTAAAAGCAGGGGAAACAAATATTTATATAATTATTTGTATCCTAATATTTATAGCAGCTTAATGTATGTTGGCCAAAAACTGGGAACATCCAAGTGTCCATCAATGGGTGAATTAAACAAATTGTGGCTACATCTTTATACTGAGATACTACCCAGAATAAAAAAGAATCGATTGTTGATACATACATCAACATGGATGAATCTCAAAATAATTATCTAAGTGAAAGCAACAAGACAAAAAGGGATACATCCTGCATGATTCCATTTATGTAACATACTATAAAATGCAAATGAATCCACAAATCTCAGAAAGCAGATAGGTAGTTGCCTGGGGGAGTAACTGGGGAGCAGGATAAGATGCAGAAGGTCAGGTGGGAAGGATCACGAAGGAACACAAAGAAACTTTGGGGACCAATGGATATACATTCATTATCTTAATTGTGGTAATGTTTTCACAGGTATACACATATGTCAAAACTTAGGAAATTGGATATATTGAAGAGACTGTGTATTGAATATGAATTAGTTTTTAATTTAAAGAAACAAGGGGCACCTGGGTGGCTCATTTGGTTAAGTGTCAGACCCTTGATTTTTGGCTCAGGTCAGGATCTCACAGTTGGTGGGATCAAGCCCCACGTCAGACTCTGCGCTGACACCGCAGAGCCTGGTTAGGATTCTCTCTCTCTCCCTCTCTCTCCCTCCACCCACCCCCCACTGCCCCCTACCCCTGTCTCTCAAAATAAAATAGACAAACATTTAAAACAAATAAATAAGGAAAATAAAAACAAGAATCTGGAATCAGACTGCCCAGGTTCAAATCTTAGCTCCCACATTCCTGAGTTGTGTGATGGTGCAGTTTACCCATTTTTATATTGTTTCCTTAACTGCAAAAAGGAAAAAAGTTTAGCCTATCTTACAGGGTTATCATGAATGTTCAATTCACTGAGCATGTGAAGCACTTAAAACAATGTCCAACATATAGTAAGTATTCAATAATGTCCGTTTCCATCATGTTTATGGCACTGTATCTGGCAATTTATATACATTACCCCATAGGGGCCTCCGATAATCTGGTGACATGCTGACATTTGTTATACAGAGCCAGAGACTGGGGTACCATGTCACATAGCTAATGACAAAGTTGTCATACTAACCTGCCTGTCTACCTCCAAACCCCCAGTCATCTCTCCAAGAAGCCACAAGTCCGGCCCAATGCCCAGAAGAGTCCTATGAATGCACTCTTGGCATCTTTGGCATATCCTCAGGGAAATGAGAGTGATTTGCTGAGGACTTTGTACCTTGTTCCCTACCGTGGGGCTCTGAATTTCTGGGTCATCTTGCCCAAAAGACTTTCTGGTCCTAGGTACCTGGCAAAACCAAATAAGCTCCCTGCAGTTTTCTCAGTGGGGACCCATCCTAACTGGGTGCGCTGCCTAAGATTTTTGTGTCTTCCCACGAGTTTTGGGTTTTTCCCTTTCTTTCTTCATTTCCTCTCCTTCCTCTCCTTCCTTCTTTTCTTCCTTCTTCCCTCCCTCCCTAGAAATATGCACTCAGATGAACAGAATCAGTGCAAAGCAGGCACCGGTAAGAACTAAGGAACCTGATTAGGGCTATTTCCCAGGCAACAGTTCATAGTCTTACCTTCTATACTTATCTGCCCCTGAACTGCTTGCAGGCAGGAGGTAGCATGATAATGAGAGGGAAAGAGCACTGGACAAAGAAGGAGGGCAGCTAGCAGTTGGGTCACTTTCCACCACTTACTATCCTCCTGGCCCTGGAAAGGTCTCTATATTTCCCTGAGGCTCAGAGAGTTCTGTACAACAGCCACAGTCACCTCGCTTTGCGTGGCACTTCCCAGATCCATACTGTATGCTTGCTCATCTCATCGCTTCTATTTCCTATAACAAGGTAAGTACTGTTGTGTTCATGACTGGATGTGGAAGTTCAGAAATGTTCAATAATCCCTTTTAAAGGTAGTCAGTGGTGAAATAATTGTTAAGACCTTGCACACAAGGTCACCTACCTTACAGAACTGATGTGAGAATCAAGAAAGGTATCAAATGCAGAGAACATCCTACAAATTTCAAATCACTAGTTAACAGAAAGATTTGGGGGAGGGCGTCACTGAGATATGGCACAGAGACCACTGACCTTGGAAGACACCTTCCCATGTTCTGACTCCCTGTCACCAAATAGCTGTGTGTTTTTGGACAAGTTCTTTAGCATCTATGGGACTCGGTTTCCTCATCTGTAGAATAAAATGGCTTTCCCCTCTGTGGTCATTAATATCTAAGGAGTTTTCTAAATAATCAGACTCTTTTCTTGTGGGCACTTGAACTGCCCCATCCCATTAAGTTCAGTAGATTCCTTTCTAGAAATGGGTTGGAAATGGGAAAAAAAAGAAAAGAAAAAAGGTGGACATGGGGAGAAAATTCAAAGAATCTTGGAAAACATATAATAGCCCATCATATTTTCAGATTTTTTATTTTCTCTTTTTCATACTGAATAAGCTCCCCACAAGCCTTAATGTCCAGAGACTTCTCCAGTCCCACTGCTTTGCTCTGGGTGTTCTCAAATTTCTTGAAGTGTGCTCTTTTGGTAAAAGAAAGCTGTCTTAAAGGACAAGCTGATGAAGATGACTTGCCCACCCCAAGCTAGACCCAGGGTTTGGTCTGAAGAACTGTAGGAATACGGGATGAGATGGCAGCCTCATTAATACGATGATTATAAATAGAGAAGCCCCAAATTCAAACCAGAATTTTTGTAGTTGAAGTTCTTCAATTATCCCATTTATCTACACTACTGAAATAATTTAGATGGTTTTCCAACCAATTCTTTTCAGAGTACTTTCATCTCTGGCATCAATAGGTAGGGTTAGGGGGTAGAATCCATAACTTCATCAATTTCTTGAAAAGCGATTTAAAAATATTTACTTACTTATTTTGAGAAAGAGAGAGTGAGCATGTGTGTATGTTGGGGGGGGGGGTTATAGAGGGAGAATCCCAACAAGGTCCCATGCTGTCAGCGTAGAGCCCGACGCAGGGCTTGATCCCATAAACCATGAGATCATGACCTGAGTTGAAGTCAAGAGTCAGATATTTAACTGCCTGAGCTTCCAAGGTACCCAAAAGGCATTTTAATATTGTAAAATATCATTGTATCAGTATTATCCTGGAACTGGTATCCCTATCCAGTCCACAGGATAAATCCAGCCCCTTTGTAAGCAAAGTTTTATTGGGACACACTCATTTGGTTGCATTTTGTCTATAACAGCTTTTGCATTATGATGGCAGAGGTAAGTAGAGATGAGTAGTAGATTTTTGTATTATGATGGTGAAGGGGAGTAGCAGGTACAGAGACCACATGGCACACAAAGCTCATCCTATTGACCAACTTGGCCCTTTCTAGGAAAAGTTGCCAACTCCAGTCCTAGAGGATAGGAGAATCATTCTGATGGTCAACTTTACTGCAAATGCTAAAGGTTTAAAGGGTTGTCAAAATACAGCTAGATTTATTCTTACTTCCTTCTGTAGTCCAGGAAACATTCTTCTTTTAAGTTAAGAGAGTGAACTCCAAGTCTATACTAAATCACCTTAACCCAGCAAAAATAACTAATCACCTCAGATTTCTGCAATATGACTCCTCCTCTCCAAGTGTTTTATGCCTCTGAGGTCATTAATCCTCACTGAAAGTCTATTAAATTGGAATCACATAGACAAGAAGTTATTATTTATTTTATTCACCTCTTATAAATGAGCTCAATAAAGCAACAACTGATGACATTCTGACAGCTCTTAATGGGGGCCATTTGCACTAAGGGACTTTCATTAATTGTTGTATTCAATTCCCCTAGCAATTTTATATGGTGAGTGTTATTGTACCCATTAGGCAGATGAAGAAACTGGGAAGTCAAAGCATCAACCCACAGGCTTGAGGCCCCTTAATACCTGCTCCCAAAACTCCTCCGTGGGGCAGAGGGAGGTAAAAGTATATCCAGAGTTATAGGGAGAGAAGAATGGTGTTACCAGTAGCCATCTGATAATGGCCTACAGGCCCCTATAGAAGAGAGCTTGTAGCAGTGAGTTTTTTACTGCATATCATCATCTTCATAGCCAGGAAACATGAGCAGCAGGCACTCTGGACTTCTAGGGCACTCTACCCTATGGGCCACACTCTTAAATTCACCCCGAAGAGCAATCTTCAGCAGGTTGGAGAACCCTGCAACCCTTAAGGTCTGTGATCATGTAACTGGCAAATTGCAGAATTAATATTCTAATCAAGCCATTTTTGACATCAGTACACATGTAAGATAGCCAAGAGGCTACACAAGGGACAAAAATTGATCCAGGGGGCTGCAGAAGAGAGGGAACCAAGAGATACATTTCATGTTCACAAACTGGCATGCCAAAGAACAAATCCAAGTTCATTATAACATTCCCAATATGGACAGTCTTTGAATGGTGATTATCAAAAATCAGGAAACTGAACGCCATTACGTGAAATGCAAGTAAGGTTTTGATCATTTTAGAAACTTCTTCTAATGTCTTTGAGAAGGTAGAAATTAGTTCCTCTTGAAATGCACCTCTAAACCCTGATGGAAAACCAGACGTTGACTAGAGATGAAGGGGGCTGATGAAGGAAGATTTTTGACCCTAAAGGTATGTTCCTTGTCATTAACATACAAGGAAGCCATGATAGAGATGATTGGCACGTGATTTGGTAATAACAATAAGAGTGAGCTATAGCTAACACAAAGAACATTTCAGTGAAATACATAGAAACCATCTACTCCAAGATATCTTAATCACAGTAAGGAAATACTTGTGCTGAAGCCTTATCAAGTGGTACAGTGTTTAGCCTTAGGGGATGCATACTGAGTGATGTTCCATGCCTTCCTTAGGGAAGGAAAACAAGTATGGCCTTTCCAACTCTGTATTCCCAAATGTGCCTTACTTCTTGTTTGGGGATCCCTGAATATTTTTTGAATAGCTCATTTCTCCCAGAATGCACTATTTGCATTTTTTTCAAACTGTATTTTTTCTTATTTTCTTACCACATTCCTAAACTCTCCAGGTTCACTCTGTTAACCAAATCAGCATCCTTGTCAAATTTAATTAATACACTATGTGCTTCCCCTTCCACAACATTAGAAAAAACGCTAAATATGACAGGGTCCATGTCGCCATCTTTCCAAAAGGCTGTCATTTCTACTACATTCCCTTTTTATGCAACCAGTCACCTTTGGGCTGCTGCAATTGCTCACCTCCAAGCTGATTTAAATGCGCTCATAGGCTATCATTTTGTGAAATGCTCTGTGCAATGTGTTAATAAAGTCAAGACCAGGGACAGTTACTGTATCTGAGTTTTCCTCTCATTTGCTAATTAAAGCCAATAATGAATTTGAAATTTGTCTGGCAAGATTTCCTTCTTTATTAGTGCTACAATTAGGTTTATATTTCTTGTTCTTCTCATTTAGATGTTTATACACACACACACACAGAGAGAGAGAGAGAGAAGGAGGGAGGGAGAGAGAGAGAGAGAAACATATACTTCTTATAACCTATCCTTTTTTTAAATTTCCTGTTAAGAAAATTAGTTCAACTTTGAGCCTGTTTATCACAGATTATTTTCTGGAAAAATTGTCTGCAAGCCCAATGACTAAGGTTTTACTTCTTTATCTCCAAGAGGAGCTAAAGCAAGTCCTGTCCCATTTGCCAGGGTTTGGCTCTGGATTGGATTTTATTAACTAGAATAATGAATTCTTACTGAATACAACTCCAGTTGCCAAGAGTAATCAGTTCAAAGTCCACTGTGAAAATATGAGGTTTAAATAAAGAGGTTTAAAAAAAAGTATCAAATCCAGGAACCAAAATCAAGAATCAAAGAAGGCTTTCTAGAGGCAAAATGGTGAGTATAAGTGAGATCCAAATAAGAGGCCAGGAAGGTATGGAATGGGGTTTTTGCAGTAATTGCCAAGGAGACCAGAGGCAGAGGTTCTATCTTATCGCAGCTGCAGCTTGTTGATGAAATTAAAGGGTGGATCAAGACCACCAATCATTAGCATACTCTTCACCAACCCAGGAGTTAAGTACTTTTATCAGAGAATGGGAGGATTTAGAACAAGATGGGGGGGTGTCCTACTATAATCATCATCTCCTTTCGGTTCCAAGCCTCCTGCATCTCATACACTTTCATTTCTTCATTTATGGTGAGAATGTTCCAGATGGAAAGTTCAGAGACACCTGTCACAACTAAGGAACTGAAGGGAGGTCCAAATTAATGAAGCACATTGTGAAAGGACAATGTCAGTGATTTGAACTTCAAGAAAACAAGGGCCAAAGAAACAAGATTGTGTTCAATATGGAAAGACAGTAGGTGAAGGACAGATAGAGGTCACTAAGTGGTTTTAAGCAGGATGATGACAGTATCTTCTCTGCAGCTTTGAAAGCCGACGTCTAGATGGACTGAAGACTGGAGCCAGGGAACCTAAGGGGAAACTATTGTTAGGAGTCCAGGAAAAAGTCACATGTAGCCTAGGCTGAGAGATGGCAAGGAACAATGTGGTCATTTCTAAAACTTTTAGAAGGCACATTGGACATGGATGATGCGATTGGAGGAAGAGGTGAAAAAGGACTCCCATATGTTTTGCTTGGGCCACCAAGACTAGGGCTTCCATTCACTAGGTAGGGAGCAATTGAGGATGGTAGTTTGGGCAAAAAGATTAATAACTTAGATAATAACTATAATAATAACCACACCTAATTGATATATACCTCTTCACTAGTCACTTATTTTCAAAGTATTTCCAAACATTAGTCTCATGGAATCATCACACTAATCCTATGAGATAGGCAAAAACCAAAGACATACAGCTGGTCAAGCAGAGTCAGTTTCAAAACCAAGAAGTCTGGGGCACCTGGTGGCTCAGCTGGTTAAGTGTCCAACTTCAGCTCAGGTTATGATCTCGCAGTTTGTGGGTTCAAGCCTCTCTTCGGGCTCTGTGCTGACAGCTCCGAGCCTGGAGCCTGCTTCAAATTCTGTGTCTCCCCTTATCTCTGCCCCCTTCCCTGCTCATGGTCTGTCTCTCTCTGTTTCTCATTCATAAATACATGTAAGGGACAGTTTTCTGATAGGTTATTTGAAAATTTCATAATGTACAATTATTGAAATCCTAATTTTATAATAAAAATATCTGTGATGTCTTTCAAAAAATATAAATACATGTTGAAAATAAAAAATTAAATACATAATGAATTAATTTAAAAAAAACAAGCAGTCTGATTACCTATCATGGAGTTGAGTTGAGTTTGCAACATGTCCATGGGTAGGGGCCCTACAGATCTGAATCTCAAGAGAGTGGTCAAGGGTAGGTATCTAGAGAAAGTGTTGTTCTCAGTATTTGCAGCCCTAAGAGATTCATCCAAGAAAAGCATATCTTTATTTCTAGAATTCAACCAACATTTATTTAAACCTGCTATGGGAGAAGTATTATACTGTAGGCACAACAAAAGAGCATATACTTGAATCCCTGTCTCCTTAGCCACATATACTTCACCATGGCTCACTGCTCCTGCCCCAGTGAAAGACATCCAACAATTGGGAAGACACAGGTGATCCTATACCTCCCTCTGAGCCTGGAGCTACTACTCATCTTTCTCTCACCTTGGAGTCACATCAGAATCAATCCACACAGCATTTAAGTACAGATGTGTGGGCTCTACTCCAGTCCTACTAAACCTGCATCATGGAGGGTTTTGTTGCTGTTGATTTTAGCCTAACAATCATCTTGAATATATAGCCACAGTTGAGGCTCAGTGTTCCATAGACCCAAAACACCTCTGAAAGTGAAAACAATAAAGACAGCCAGCGAAACCACCAGGAGTTCAAAGATATCTAGAAGAAGCAAGACCATCATAAGTGAACTTAGCTTACACTCCAGGCATTGAATGAGATGTTTTGCATATACTGTTTAATTTCACCTTGGAAAAGAAAGTAGATTTAAT
Source organism: Hyaena hyaena (assembly GCF_003009895.1). Classification (NCBI taxonomy): domain Eukaryota; kingdom Metazoa; phylum Chordata; class Mammalia; order Carnivora; family Hyaenidae; genus Hyaena; species Hyaena hyaena. The sequence continues at coordinate 81,033 of NW_024082504.1, forward strand.
TATCAACATTTTATTTATGGGGGAACAAGTCACGTTGAGAATCTAAGTCATTTCTGAGGTGCTTCGATGGCTCAGTTGGTTAAGCATCTGACTCTTGGTTTCACCTCAGGTCATGATCTCATGGTCTGTGACATTGAGCCCCACAGTGGGCTCTGCACTGACACTGAGGGACCTGCTTGGGATTCTCTCTTTCTCTCTCTCTCTCTCTTTGTCTCTCTGCCCCTCCCCTGCTCACACTTTTTCTCTCTCAAAATAAATAAACATTGAAAGCTATAGGGGTGCCTGGGTGGCTCAGTCAGTTAAGTGTCCGACTTTGGCTCAGGTCATGATCTCACGGTTCGTGGATTTGAGCCCCATGTCAGGCTCTGTGCTTACAGCTCAGAGCCTGGAGCCTGCTTTGCATTCTGTGTCTGCCTCTCCCCAACTCATACTATCTCTCCCTCTCTCAAAAATAAGCATAAAAAATTTAAAGAAAAACTATATAAAAAATAAAATGAAAATATAAAAGTCATTGTTATCTGCAGTTCTCTAATATACATATATATATAGTTTGTGTATACATATATACACACATATATTATTTAATATATAGCATGTGTTACATATAACATATCACATATAATATATATTACATACTAGTCCCAGTCCAAATGCCTTTTGATTCTTATCAACACGTTCTACATTAGAGGATAAATTGGTAGTGCATTGGGGAGGAGGGGGAGAATAGAGAAACTGAGGCAAACCAGATGGAGAAATCAGTCTGCAGTCAGCTGAGAAGAGACCACTGAATAGTGTGAGTGAAGTGCCCGGGGATGGGCCAAAATTCCAGCCCCAGCAGGGAGCCCTCAATAAGCTATGCCCAATTTCTCTTTTTGGTGAGATTGAGAGCCCTGAAGAAAGAGGCCACCTACTGGCATCTGAAACAAAAAGCTGAATTACTGCATCTGCTAGCAAAGCAGGCAGCCACTTTTATAATGTGCAGAGGTATGGAGTCTCTGGGCTGGAAGACTCAACAGGAGCAGCGGCAACTGGGTTTTGCTTAACCTAAGCCTGGAATCTTGGGTCTGCAAGTGAGGCTAGTTCTGATTGACAGACTTTCAGAAAGGCGGGACTAGAGCAGGCATATTGCCAATTGGCCCATTTCAGAAGCAGGAGGCTGTCATGGATTGGCTGGTCTTCAGAAGTTTTATTGTTCAAGCTACTGGTCACTGATCAACTCATTTAAAACCAGTTCTTATAATTACTTCAGCTTTGCCACAGAACTATCAGACTCTTTCTGAAGAGTATAAGAACTTTTGTTCCCAAGAGTTTATCAGACTGTGTTGGTCTAAGAGTTGTTGGTTACAAGGCAAGATGAGGCATTTGGACCCATCATTGATATTCCTTGGAATCAGGCTACAACTACAACGTAGAAGTGGATGCCATGCTCACTTGATCACTGTGCACACTCATCTCTAATCAGTCTTTCCTGTGAGGGCATTATTGAACTATGCAGTCCATCATCCCAGTGTTGTATTTATAAAAACCAGAGCAAATGTCTAAAACACCCAATTATATTCGAGTGTTTGATTCTTTGAAATCTTACTGTTTATATTTATGTTCTTTAAATACTCGGGGCTGTACCGTGGCTGTGCTTAGCTGGTTTAATAAAGTGGTCTGCTCTGATTATAAGAGGAGGTTATCAAGTGAGAAAGCCTAATATCTGCCGGTTAGCATGCCTAGGGCAGAAGCCTAGCTGTGTAGATTATGAAGTCATAATCCAATCCCCATTAGTCACCTGACTGTTGCTTGAACTACACTATCTAGGTGTAATTAAAAACTCTCTTGAGTCCCTACTGTCGTAAGCTAAATCTCCATTACTACTACATCATCCTAGCATCCTACTCCATCTGGTAAACTGCTACCCACTACCCCTGGTCTCCTTACCCTCACCCTCCCAAGAAAAAGAACAACTATTTCTGGGTGAAATCTATTTTCGAGATTGTGGGTAATGAAGCCAAGTTGGCCTTGTGTACATTTGGTTTGCACCACATCTACACAAGGCTTTCAACAACTGGCTCGTTCTGTAATTCAGCGAAGGACAGGTTTCAGACATACTTGCATAGAATTTTATCACATAAATAGTTGATTTTCTAATATGTCATTTCCTTTTTACTTATGCATTTATTTTACTTTTTAGCTGGCTGCTTCTGTGTTGATGCAGAGATGTGAACTTTATTATTCCTCATTTGTTCCCATTGAGTTATAGTCCCTAAGACTATCTGAATGACTCCAACAATATGACTGGGTTTTGTTTGTTTGTTTTCCAGTCAGTTCACTTTTTTTCTGCCATGAAGTCAGCCAAATGCTAAACTGTCTGATAACCACTTGGGTCCTTTCCGTCACCAGGCTGATGCCATTATGATTGCCTCTGTTTGAAGGAAGTGTCACCCTGCGTTCTAAAGCACCTCTTTGCAATGTGCTGAGGAGGTAGTGGAAATTATGGATCACTCTCTCAGTTTCTCCTTTGGCACCCTTGTGATATGAACTTCAGAGCTATAGATTTTCATAAATGAATTGATGAGAAGCACTTTTTAAGCTAAAATACAACAACAACAACAACAACAACTACTACTACTACTACTAAACACCTGAATTCCAAGCAACCTCCTAATTTGTCTTTATCTTAATCTTGGAGAGATGTACTCTTACCCACTGTGAGCTCCTCTCCTGTTGCTATCAACCCTACTGACTCTAACTTCCTGTGAGTCCCTTGTCCGTGAAACAGGCCCTCTCTTTCTTTGACTCTTGTCTCTTTTGCCCTCACTCCTTCCTCTTTGCCTACAACTATTCTCAAAATGATGGCACTTACTGGTCTCCTTTCTGCTTCCCTTTCTCCCTTTCTCCACCCCTGGTGACACCTCTGCTCACCTGTTTCCTGCAACTGACACCCTCCTAGATTTCTTCAACATCATCCTGGTGTCAAATCCATACTGCAGCCCATATCACTTGATGTTGGTATTTGACCCAGCTGTCCATTCCAGCCTTTCCCTAGCTTCCAGAACCTTTCCCTTGATTTTGCTTCTTGCTTATCTGACCCTTCCCTCCCAGGCCCCTTTGTTTCTTCTGCTGGCACTAAAGATGCACCTTCCCAGGATTTCAAGCTCAAAAATCTTCTCTTTTCAAGTGCCTGGGTGCCTCAGTTGGTTAAGAGTCAGACTTCAGCTCAGGTCATGATCTCATAGTTCATGGGTTCAAGCCCCGCATCAGGCTGTGTGCTGACAGCTCAGAGCTGGAGCCTGCTTCAGATTCTGTGTCTCCCTCTCTCTCTGCCCCTCCCCTGCTCTCTCTCTCTCTCTCTCCCTCAAAAATAAACATTTTTAAAAATCTTCACTTTCTTCTTATTCCACATCTTCCTCACAGCATGCCCCACAGTGACGCTTCATCACAGTGATTCCGAGATCCATGGCTCCAATTCAGTCTCTCTCCTGAGCAACAGATCCACACACGTCTACCTGGCTACTAGACATTTCCAGATGTGCATCCAGAAAACACTATGATTTCAAAATATTAAAAATTAAACTTTGATTCTCATATACCCTCCAAAAATCAAGTTCTCCTACTGTATCCCCTCCACTTCATAATGGCACCAATATCCACCTAGTCACCAGGTTAGGAACTTCATACACACGTGATGTCTTCCTCTGTCTTAGATCCCAAAGCCAAATTGACCACCAAGCCCAGTGAGTTTTCCTTCAAAATAGCTCTCTACTATGACTGCTACCTTCTCAGTTCAGGCCCTTCTCACCTTGCAGGACTCCTAGGTTAACGTCCTAACTGGTGTCACTGACCCCAGAGACTCTCATCCCAGTCCAGCCACAGAGGATTAAAGCTTATCACTTCTCTGCTTAAAATTCTTCTGCGGATTCTCATTTCTTACTTCAGGAGACTATAAGCTATTTTTAGTAGTGTGACCTTTCTCTTTAAAAAGTACTCTTAGTAGAACTCCATTGTGTGAAGCACAAACTCTCTGTGCTGCTCTGGTTTAAGTGAACCCAGAAGGACCGGGATCCTGAGATGCTCAGCCATTCCGCTCTGTGTGGTGGCTCCTGAGACACTTCTATAATCTCAGCACTAAGAAGGACAGCTGAGAATCACTGATGGCATAAAGTCTAAATGATGTGAGTAGACACACCCAGGTATTGGGACAGACCGACCCCTCCTGCCTTTATCACCACCTCTATTATTTTGGTGGCTGGCACTAGAATTCTGTTTAAGGGACACTAACTTTGAGAAAATTCCTACAGCGTCCTTTTGTGTGAAGGTGTGGTTCCCCAAGGCATAAAACCTGGCTGTTGCCAAGTTTTCAGAAAAGAAAACTAGGAGCGCCTGGGTGGCTCAGTCAGTTAAGTGTCCAACTTTGGCTCAGGTCATGATCTCAGAGTTCGAGAGTCTGAGCCCTGTGTCAGGCTCTGTGCTGACAGCTCAGAGTCTGGAGCCTGCTTTGGATTCTGTATCTTGCTCTTACTGCCCTTTCCTGGCTCACAATCTGTATCTCTCTCTCACAAAAATAAATAACCATTTAAAAAATTTTTAAGAAAAAGTAAACTAACCTGATCTACCTGACAAATGAGGTGGGATTTCTGTCTCTCCAAGGAGAGAAAGGGCAGAGAAGAATAGAGAGGATAGACAAGAGAGAGGGAGGGGTGAGGATACAGAACAGGATATAAAAGGGAATGGGGCATGCAAAAAATATTTCAAAAATACAAAATCCTGGTGAGAGAGTGGCTGAAAGGGAAAATAAGAGTTACCCAAGACAATGTTTTGAAAGATTTGGAGTTTTTTGTTTGCTTATATTTTGTGTAGAGTGCATGGTGAGAAATCCTCCCATGAGCCCCAGTGCTTAAAGAAATTCACTTTACAAGAACTTCATGTTGAGTAGACTATCTATCAAAAGTATAAACGGCCAAGCAAGTGTTGAATCTATGCCAATGGAGGGGGTCAATGAAATAGTATATGCAGACATAGGAGGTCAGAGTACAACGGATGTGGGAGGTTGTAAGCCCCAGACCTTCATAGAAAATGTAGGGAAGGGTAGGGTGATCGCCAACCAGTGGTTCGAGGGATTCCTCAAATGGGCGAATTTCCAGTGCCCGCTGGATCCAGTTGGTAATCAAGGAGGGCATGAGTTTTTTCATTTGTTAACGACATTCAGAATACATCAATGATGGAACTAAACTGTCTGACCAAAAACTAGTCCTAAAAGGACAAGGCACCATAGCATGCTCAGGGCTCCTTAACTAGCAAGGGAGTTCAAGCTCACTCAGAACTAGCTCCAGTAAAGAGTTCAATCTAAAGAAATACTTATTAATATGAAGGAGAGAGAGTAGAGTTGGGATCTTATAATACTGAGTTTTCAAGCAGAAACTCTCTTTGCAACATGTCTCCTGCATGCCGCTCCTCTTTGAGCTCACTTCTAGCTTCTGAACATTGTTTTTCTGTTTCTTTATTACTATTTATATAATTGAAAATCATTACCAAGCCAATGGCCCTGACCTTCTGGTTCCAGCACCCAGAATCATTGGATTGACTTGATGTCTGTATCATTTAATTCAACTCGATAGAGGGAGGCTTGATTCGGAGTGGAGTCTACCATGAAAGCAATTCACTGTGGCCGAGAAAATGGAGTCCCACCAAAAACAAGGCCACTTTGGGTAGTGACAAGATTTTCTGGTAGGTTAAGTGAGCAAAGAAGAAACAATCTATATGTGAAATAATCATTGCTCATATACTTTCTCTTTTTTGGATTCTGTTGGCTTGGCTGGGTATCTGCCTGTAGTTAAATGCTGAGGTATTTCCATAAGACACCTGTTTGGCTTTTCTTTGTTTTAACAACATCTTTTACTTATTTGAAGGTTTATTTATCTTTCAGAGACAGAGAGACAGACAGAAAGTGGGGGAGGGGCAGAGAGAGAGGGAGACACAGAAACTGAAGCAGGATCTGGGCTCTCAGCTGTCAGCACAGAGCCTGATGCAGCGCTTGAACTTGCAAACCATGAGACCATTACCTGAGCTGAAGTTGGATGCTTAACCAACTGAGCTACCCTGGCACCCTGGCTTTCCTTAGCTTTCATAGTTTGGTGGTACACAGAGAAACCAGAATGTCTGAAACTAGAAATTCTGCAGTTATGAGTGAGAGGTCTGTGAGTGGAGCCACAACAATTTTGGGAAACTCAAGGATTTCATAACTGAGTCTCAAGTCTTCTGACAGTTTTCCTAGTGAGATTCTGTGTCCTTGACATCATTCTCTACAATACAAACAGGTTGTCTTACATAATACATGTATTCCTAAAAGGTTGTATGGGAATCAAAGTATTATATTTGGGAGACAGTTCGAATCTTAATTTCTTCACCTGTAATAATGCGGAAAGTCAAATTCCATTTCAAACTCACCAGGAAGCATTATATTATTTAAAGAGCCACATTGTGAATTTCTTTTCTGTGGTCAGCTTCCTGGTCCACTAATTGATCTGTTTTGCAAATTTGGATTTTCATCCATCAGGCTTTCTTGCATCTACCTCAGAAAGCCAAACAGTAGCTTTAGAGAAAATCTAAGTGCGAGGGAAAAAAAATACTGATGAGCTAAGTGTGAAATCCAGAATTCTAAGTCCCACTCAGCAATTTAAGTAAATTACATTGATTCAAGGGTGATCTTCAGTGATCCAAAGTAACGGAGTTCTTTTTTTTTTTTTTTAGTTCTTTGCATTTTAATAGTCTCTGCTTCTGTAAGTAACAAGCAAGCTTCTGTGAAGAACCCATTTCAAATCTCTGCCTAAAAGCTCAGCTCTTCACCTTTCAAGGAATGGAACTCATGAAATTGAGTAAACAAATTGCAGATGGTGTGCCACCTTCATTCAGAAAACATGCTGATTACTCAGCAAAATGGCATTTAGCACCACAAAGAAGCCAAGGACTGAGCTGCTACATCAAATCCTCAATGGAATCCAATACCCCCACCTGTGGGATGCCTAGAGATAACAGGCGATTGTGTCCAAAAATGCAATTACCAGAAGGGAAGAAAAAAGAGGTACTCTCTTTCCTGAGGAATGGAATCATGAAAAGAGTCTTTCATCATGGACCAGAGTATACTCAAAGCATGGTTTATGCTGTCTTGATGCCCAGTAATGGTATGATTTCCTCTCATTATATACTTGCTGGGTGCAAGATGGCCTTATCATTTGCATCTAGAAAAGCATCTCACTTCCCGCCCCTAGGCAATCAGTCAGCCTGTTGTGTCAGTGTTAAAATAGAACTACTGCAAATAAATAGGGCCAATATTCATTTTTTTTTTCAGAAAGGTGAGCTTTTCAGAATCCTTGTCTCCTCACAGCACATTAAGGGTGTTATTGTAATCATAAAATGAAAAAAACTCCTGAATGAATGAGAAATAGCAATTGAGCACCATCAAAACAAACTTGGTTGGTGGGAAGCATACAGTAATCAATAAAAGTCCAAGCATTTTCAGTATCTTCATACATTTACAGATAGGTAGAAAATAGTACCCCTGTTTTACTGATGAGGAAAGGGAGATGGAGTTTGTCTAAAAGGCATATTTATACTGCCTAAGTCATCCCTTTAAAATAGTAATTGATGAGGTAGGGGTGCCTGGGTGGCTTAGTTTGTTAAGCCCCTGACTTCAGCTCAGGTCATCGTCTCATGGTTTGTGAGTTTGAACCCTGCATTGGTCTCTGTGCTAACTGCTCAGAGCCTGGAACCTGCTTCGGCTTCTGTGTCTCCCTTTCTCTCTGCCCCACCCAAGCTCATGCTCTCTCTTTCTCTCTCAAAAATAAACATTAAAAATTTTTAAAATATTAATTGAACAAGGTGACTTCTCCACCCAACAATGACATGACTTAAAAGACTGAGTCTCTCCAATGGGTTCTGAACGTGAGGAATTCCACAGGTAGCTGAGACCACTCTTCAAGAGGTAGGCTGGGGACATATCCACGAAGAGGTAGGGAAAGAAAAATTTGCTCCTACCCTTTCAGGTTCTGTGACTGGGTCTCAGTTAAACTAACAGAAGATAGGTCAACAGGAGAAGAGCATACAAGTTGTAATTAATATTTTTACATGCATCAGAGCCTTCACAAGAAAAATTAAAACCCCAAGAAGGCATGAGACCCAAAAGCTTTTTAAAGAACAATAAATTGTAGAGATATGACAAGACAAAGAGGCTTGGGATGGGGGCAGTAAATTGTGGGGACAGTAACTGGGAAATATATGGGGGAAGCTAACAGAAGATAAAGATTTTTTAGTAGGTTTGTTGGTACAAATCTCTTTCAGCATCGACTCCCCATTTCCAGTGATAAGAATGTTCTCTTCCTAGTACAGGGAGGTCACCTTTCTTGCAGGAAATTTTATGACCTGCTTTTAGGTGGAAAGAGGAAGATCAGAGAGCTGTTCCTACATCTGGTGTTTCTCAAGTGCCTTCAGCTCAAAATAATCAGTATGTCAAAATGACATATTTTGAGGTGGCACATGGTAAACCTCTTCAAAGATGAGGAACCCCATATACTTTGAGCAGCCACTAGCACCCTTCCCTTCAGCTCCAAAGTAGAGGTGCTTTGGGTCCTCATCAACCCACGGGGGCAGAGTCAGATGCCTCCTGCCTTCCTTTTCAAACCCATTTACATTAGAAGACAATGATGACTTGGTTAAAAATAGTGTTGAAAGATTTCAAGATAGATGGTACCTTACAAGTCGAGGATCTATTTGGCAGAAGCGAAAGCTAAAAGGACTCCATGATATGTGTACAACTCACAAAGGACGAGGTAGCTAGTAGAGGAGATGAGCCAGGATCAATTACACACAGGAAAAGTGCAATCCCACTTCTCTTCCCCCAAATCTGTGTGACTTTGAGCAGATCCCCTCACTTACTCTGGGACTCAGCTCTCTTACATGTAAAATGTTTTAAAAATGATTGCAGAGCTACCCTTCGGGACACCTGGGTGGCTCAGTCAGTTTAAGCGTCGTACTCTTGATTTCCGCTCAGGTCATGATCTCACTATTGGTGAGTTCGAGCCCCACATCAGGCTCTGTGGTAACAGCGTGGAGCCTGCCTGGAATTCTCTGTCTCTGCCCCTCTCTCACTCATGCTCTCTATCTTTCTCTCTTAAAAATAAAGAAATAGGGGTGCCTGGGTGGCTTAGTCGGTTAAGCGCCTGACTTTCGCTTAGGTCATGATCTCGCGGTTCGTGGGTTCGGGCCCCGCGTCGGGCTCTGTGCTGACTGCCAGCTCGGAGCCTGGAGCCTGTTTCATTCTGTGACTCCCTCTCTCTCTGACCCTCTCCTGCTGACGCTGTCTCTCTCTCTCTCTCTCCTAGAAATAAATAAAACATTTAAAAAAATAAATAAAAAATAAAGAAATAAACTTAAAAAAAAAATAAAACATAATAAATACAGAGCTATCCCCCTTCAGTCTCCTCTCCAGGCCTTGTATCTAGAAGGGATGAAGCCTAAGGACTCAGCGATCCTGGAAGAACTGAGGGAAGTGTCCCACCACCACCTGTCGACTAGTAAATTCCACGGAGGAGATTTAAAAAAATGAAAAAGAGTTAGCACTTCCAGATACCTGCTACCTACCAAAGAGAGACCACTTGCAAGCACATATGCATTATTTAGTAGGTACGCATTTGTTTATATGTGTATGTAGATTTAATAAGTATCCAGTGGCTGCCAGATACAGAATTATATCCCTTTCTTCAGAAACATGCCTCCAAGGAGGATTCAAAAGCTGTATTTCTCCACTCCTTGCCTGGCGGGTCTCAGAAGGTCAAGGTTTTGTGTTGCCCTGGCAACAGCTGATAGCATCACTACCACCTGAAGCCACCCAGGGGGCTGCCTGCTCAGCTGCACTGTAAGTGGTTATGATGTTATCCCAGTTGCTGGGGAAACACACAACCTTGCATCAGGCAGGTGGGTAACCGAGGAGTGGCTTTCCAACCATTTTGCTTTTAACAGTCTATCCCGGCAAATGTGTTCATCTCTGCATACATTCTGTGAACAATTGGGATCTTAAAGAGTTTTAGTCACTCCCTTTTTAAAAAGCTCTTAAATGGTTCACCTTTACCACCTGGAACATAGCACTTATGTATGAAAAAATAAAAACAGATTTATTATTCTTCTATTTTACATGAAATTGCCACCTACACTGAAGTTTGCCAGTTAGTCCTCTACCTCTCCGCCCTAATCAAGCCTGTGGATTTTGTTTTAGGTTGCTCTCTGATATGTCTGTGTGTGGGGGAAATGTCTTAAGATAATATTGGATCTTTAAAAGTAGATTCATAAAAGCAGAGAAGTCCTGTTCACCGTCTGAGTCATCCTTGATTGGTTCCCTCTTAAAATGCATCCTCTGTCTTTCTTATAACCAAGGGCTTTAAAATTCAAATGTTCATGAACACCAGCTTTATTAAAATTAGAGCTTGGGGAAATGGCTCGGAAAAGGGAGAAAAGAATATTACCCAACCATTTAAAAGATGCTAATTAATGAAGTTCTGAAGCCCAGGGAGGACCCTCGATAGAGCAAGGGTTTCTCTTCCAAGGAGGAATGAAACTCGTCTGAAAACAAAACAAAAAAACCCAGAATAAAATAAAATTGAAGTCGATTAACCCAAATCTTCCCCCAGGTGCTGGAGTGGCCTCGGGGGCTCTGTTCGATTATAAGAACTGGAGTGAGCCTGCCCACAAGCTGAACATGTTAGCATGTTCTAGTCCTACCCCAGGTTGGTCCCTCAGCTGTTGGGGATCTGTCTCATGGTCAGTGGAAGCTCCCTCACCCACTCGATTTGAGTCCACTGCCTGTCCTGAGCATCAGTCACACTCAGCTGTGGAGGAAGCAGAGAAGGGGGAGAGAGAGGCTACCCAACGATGGCTCCATTCTGCACTCTCTCACTTGGCCAGAAGCACCTCTCATGTTTAATTATGGAGAAGGGATCACATTCTCCTCTTTCCTCTTTTACCTCAATCATCCACTGGCCTGAAGTGTGTGGCAATATTTCCCCCTCCGTGTGCTAGACACCAGTGGGTCCTTGCAAAAAGCCCATAGTTGAGCATGTATCAACCTTGCCAATGGTTCCCTACACTCAGCAGTATAAGTTATGTTTGGTTTTAATCTTTTAATTTTTTTAATGTTGATTTATTTTTGAGAGAGAGACAGTGTGTGTGTGTGTGTGTGTGTGTGTGTGTGTGTGTGAGAGCAAGGGCAGGGAAAGGACAGAGAGAGAGAGAAGAGCCACAGAACCCTAGGTGGGCTCCAGGCTCCATGCTGTCAGCACAGAGCCCAACGAGGGGCTTGAGCCCATGAACAGTGATATCATGACCTGAGCCAAAGTCCATCGCTCAACTAACAGAGCCACACAGGTGCCCCTTTAAAAAAATTTTTTTTATGACTTTAATCTTTTTATTAATGTGTGTTATGGTAGTCTTGTCCTGCACTCCACTGGAATCAATCTCTCTCTCTCCGTTTCTCTCTCTCTGTCTTTCTCCCCAGATATTGCTGTGTATTGCTGTGGGCCAAGAACTGGAAACTTCCACTGAGTGAAAAATAGATTCCTTGGGACATAAATAAATAAATAATCCCAGCTCTATAACAGAAAATCATCTTCTGGGGCCTCACAATACTTTCCTAATACTGAGATATCCATCAGATGACCCATGTGCTGTCTAATGACAGAGCTGGGTCTACAGGGGGTTTAAGTCCTTGAAGGAGAACAGGATGGTCTCTTGGGTGAAGGCTGGAAAAGGGAGAAGAACAGACTGTTGGATGGTGGACAGTGTCAAAACTCTGAAAACAGGGTTTGGAATCACATATGTGATAAGTCTTCTGCCTTGTAAATACCCAGGTGCCTCCCTACTGAGCTCTACCTTCCCTAGACCAAGGCCAGATCTTACAGTTTGCAGCTCTGCAAATCCAAGGGGCAGTAGGAGGGGAGGAGTTATCCCCACACCTTTGCATATGTTGTGTTGACTTCTAGAATGTTCTTCTCCTTCTTGCCTACTCATTTGTCCTTCAATAATAATGTGAAGGGTCCCATGTGTCAGGCACCTTGCTAAGTGCTTTATATATCTCACTTATATTCACCACAATCCTATGAGGTCAGTATTATGTTTCCTGCTATTCATATGGGGAGTCTAGGTCTTGTAGAGGTGAAATCACTGGTGCAAGGGCATGTTGGCTAAGAACGAGTTTGTCCATTCAAAGCTTTTGTTTTTAACTACCATTACAGATGCAGCTGAAGAGGGGCCTGCTTTAGGTGGCCTTTACCAGCATCCCCAGAAAGAATGCCCTTACCCCCCCCCCCCCGCCCCACGATTCAGGTATCTTGTATACCCTTCTCTGAGAACACTTACTACACTGGGTTGCAATTAGATCATGGAGTATTTTAAATGTTCCCTCCCCCACCCCACCCCCCGCTGGCATGTGTGCTGTGTGGAGGAAGCATCTTTGTCCAGGGGACCTCTGGACACAGACACCTGGATCCTTCCTTTCCAGCTGATTGAGAGGAGGGTAAGAACTTTCTTTTCATCAAGTGATTTGAGCAAGTCAACCAGATAGTCTGTCAGGAGGAGGGCAGGGGGCTGACCCCAGACTGACACATAGACCCAGGGCAATATTTACCTGGACTTTTTTTTTTAATGTGTATTTATGCATCTTGATAGACAAAATACAAGCAAGGGAGGGGCAGAGAGAGAGGGAGAGAGAGAATCCCAAGCAAGCTCCATGCTTTTGGCACAGAGCCTGATGCTGGGCTCGATCCTGCAAACCGTGAGATCACAAACTGAGCTGAAACCAAGAGTCAGATCCTTAACTGACTGAGCCACCCAGGCTCCCTATATTTACTTGCTTTTTTTATCCCTAAATGTGGTGAGGTGGGCTGGGGGGACCCTCTACTCCTGCGGCTGGCATTGGGTCAAGAAGGGCAATAAGGTCTCACAATTTTCATCTAAAGATCCAGACTGAGAGCGCCTGGGTGGCTCAGTTGGTTAAGCCCCTGACTTCAACTCAGGTCATGATCTCATGGTTTGTGGGTTCAAGTCCCGCGTCGGGCTCTGTGCTGACTGCCAGCTCAGAGCCTGAAGCCTGCTTCCTATTCTGTGTCTCCCTCTCTCTCTGCCCCTCCCCCACTGATACTCTGTTTCTGTCTCAATAATAAATAAACATAAAAAATGAAAAGATCCAGACTGCCTGGCAGGGCAGGGGCCAAGGTCACACAGAGCAGAGGAAAGACCTTCACTCCCCAGATGGGCAACTCACCTTGAACTGTGCTAGTGAGGACTTCTCTAGCCAGGAGAGGAGAGACTCAGGAATCTTGAAGCTTCTCCTCTTAAATCCTCCAAGTGTGGGAACCAGGGATGGGAGATGGCAGGCAAGGGACTCTGGGGTAAGGGTAGAGCAGCCTGTGTGGGTCCTCGGGTAGGGGAGGGCAGTGTGTACCCACAGTCTGTCATCTGGATGAGGAGGAGGCCGAGGGGAGGAGGAGTGGCTGGCACTCAGGCCATCTCCTTGCCGTTGAAGGTCACACAGCCCGGCCTCCGTGACGATGAGAGGGACATTTATGTATAGTTTTCTCCTAGGCATGTGTTGATTGTCTTTCTGTCTTATTTTCCCTCAAAACACAACTCAAGGTAAACGTGTAAAGAAAAGAAAAGCTAATAGGGTGCCTGGGGCCAACATGAAGGAGCTTGGGGAGATGCCGATAGGTAGACCCCGGAACCCCCGAACGGTCCTTCTGCTGCAAGCACTCTCTGGGTTACTGAGCGAAATAAGTCAGGCAGAGAAGGACAAATACCATATGTTTGCATGTATAGGAGGATTAGGAGGAACTTAACAGAGGACTGTGGGGGAGAAGAAGGGGGGAAACAGTGGGGGAGAGTGAGGGAGGCAAACCATGAGAGACTCTTGAATGCTGAGAACAAACTGAGGGCTGATGGGGGTGATGGGGGAGGGGAGGGGGTGATGGGCATGGTTGAGGGCACTTGTGGAGATGAGCACTGGGTGTTATACAGAAACCAACTTGACACTAAACTACTTGGAAAAAAAAAAAGAAAAAGAAAAAGAAAAGAAAGTCCTTGGGAAGGGGAGCCCTCAGCATGCTGGATCCCCTTATGTGAGAGTCCATATTACTGATAAACCCCCTCTAAGGGCTAGTGGCTTATAAAAGTTTTGAGAGAAAAGGGGGCTTTTGCATCTCTTATGCTGTGAACACTGGATCCCAGAGCCCTTGGCAAAGCTGCAAACCTCTCCATCTATAGCATCAGACCAGAGTCAGTCACTCCGCGGCTCTCACTGTACAGGCTGGACAGGGTCACGGCAAGTTGTCCAAGGTGAGAGCTCAGAGGTAATTGGAAGTAAGGGGGTCCAACTCTCTTCACTTGAGGAGACCCAGAGAAAATGCCACACCTGGATTGCCAGGATCCAAGCAAGCATGTGCTTCAAGGATCAGCAAAGAGAGTGTCACCCAAATAAATAAATGATAAAAGCAAAATATACTAGAAAAAATCAGCTTCAGTTAGCTTATCTAGGATCAGGTGATGAGAGAAAACTTAAGCTATGTTAACTTTAGCGTTTGTGCCAGTTTGGGGGTTAGATACCTTTAATTGCACAAGAGGTGGGGGTGGTTCCAAAACTCGTACTTGGGCACTTTGGGTGTGGGAAGGTCTTACCGAGGCTGTAGAGCCTGTTATCATATTCCTACAGAATCAGGCTCAGTCTGGAGAACCCAGAGTGAGAGCAGAGAATGTTTTAAAAGAAGCAACTCTTCAGAGAAGTAAAGGTTTTCTAGGTTACACAAGATGGAAAGAAATATATGAATACATCTCAAAATAACACAGACTGAATTCCTGGACTAAAATATCTACTCTGTCACTTACTACCTGAGCCTCCTGGAGCAAGTTACTTAACCTCCCTGATCTCTGATTCAATATCTGCTCAATAGTGTAAAAAAAAATGTACCTATACATTTCAATATACTTATTCACATTTTTTGTGAAATGAAATAAATTCAAATATGAAGAAAATCTTCTACAAACTGTAAACTGGCATAAACATATTAAACAATATACAGAAAAGGAAGCAAGAAGAAGGAAGAAAGGGGCAGGAAGGAGAAACTGGTTTTCATCTGAGAGTGTGTGATATGGTAGATTTTTTTCCCCCAAGGGACCAGAGGAAGATGAATTGCAGAAGTCACGGGGAATACTTTTACTGTAGTCAATGATGGATTTAATTATATAGACTTTATTATATTCATGCATTATAACTTCACTGTAATTGAACAATGTCAGTGCCAACCCAAAGGATGCCATTGTTTTTGATGTTTCAAGTAGCCAGATCTTACCTATATAAAAATATTTTAGGATGAAGGGTAATGATGAGGTCCACATGATATGATTCGGTGCATGGTCTGACCCTTTACTATGGGGTTTTTTGTTTTTTGTTTTTTTTTTTAATATTTTATTTATTTTTAGGAGAGAGAGAGAGAGAGACAGCGTGAGCAGGGGAGGGTCAGAGAGGGAGTCACAGACTGAAACAGGCTCCAGGCTCTGAGCTGGCAGTCAGCACAGAGCCCGACGTGGGGCCTGAACCCACGAACCGCGAGATCATGACCTAAGCGAAAGTCGGACGTTTAACCGACTAAGCCACCCAGGTGCCCCCTTTACTAGGGGGTTTTATGGGGAAACATGGATGGATGGTTGGATGGATGATGGATGGATGGATGGATAGATGGATGGATGGATGGATGGATGGATGGATGGATGGATGGATGATGGATGGAGGAAGGAAGGAAGGCAAGGAGGGAGGAAAGGAGGGAAGGAACGATAGGCAGACAGACAGACAGACGAATATCTTCCAGGGCTCTAATGGCCCATTTGCTTGAGTAATTTCCATGGAACAAGGGGTTCACATTTTTACAAGTGCAAGATCCTTTTAGTGCATCACCTCTATTTCCTTTATCACAAACCAAGAAAAATGGGTTATCTTTATTTTACAAAGACCAAAAGTGCCCCCAAGGGATGATTAAAGCATGGTCTAAAATCACATACACTCTTGGCCAGGTTGAGATTAGCACGTAGGAGTTAAATTGATAGATATTCCCCTGTAATATGCTTTTTCACAATTTCCTCAAAGTGGGGGGCAGAGGAGGCTGCCTGTACAAATATAGTTAACATTTTTCATGTCCCCACGGTGCTTGACATGCAAAGTAGGTGTAAGGAAAGAAAAGGAAAAACAGCTAAAAATAGGAGGGAGGAGCACATTTCCTGGTCGTCTGGGACAGTCCCCATTTATCCTCATCATCTCAGTACAAATATTAATGATATTAATCATCGAGACCTTCAATCTCAATGTATCCTCACCTGGACTTTAAGTAGAAACCACTGTTTACGAGCTGACTGGTTTATAGTTTGACTAGGAGTCATAGTCCAGATATTCCTAATTTTTTTTCAACTGGGCCCTTCTCCTAAGTTACTGACTTAGGTAGGGCTGTCGGTTAAAGTGGGTGCATCGTACCAAAACGGTGGGTCCCCTAAGAATTTGTCAGTTTACGCATCCTTTTCCAAGCTCCTACCTTCTCACACTTGCTCATACACTAGTGACAAGGGAAGAACGTCGTGTGACTTGAAATAGCCACATGACAAGGACGACACGCCATGTGGGTTTCACAGTTGAGCTCCAGCCTCCCGTTTGCCTGTGTCTGGGCTGCACCCTAGCCATAGGCCAGGGTAGGTAAGAAGGGCCGTGCTTAGGCAGGCTTCATCCCAGGTGCCCAGACCACTGCCAAGGATGCCCTTGGGTCTGCCTGGGTCTTGCTCCTCTGCCCAACCAGCAGACTTCATTTTGCAGAAAGTGTCACCTACTCTGTTCCATTTTTCTTTCCAAAGTCACTTGCATTTCCTCATCGCTTTCAGCTAGGGCGGCCGTTCCCCAGTCTGCGCAAGACAACATTCATGATATAATAGGATGATTCGCATAAGAAGGACACGCTTGGGTACTAAGTGACTGTGTGAGTCCACCTAAGGCCTTTACCTCTTCCAGGCGCCAGCTCCTTGTGTCTAAATACGAGGTCGGAATAAATGGATTCTAAGAAGTTTCTCAATTTTAGGACGTGGTTCAGAATGGGCCCTGCTTCTGGGCTTCCCTGATCTAAATGAAAGCTGGTTTCCTTCTATGCCACAGAGTGTGAGTGACAGTCCCTACTTGGTGCTTCAGTTCAGGCTGTTTCCCCTGTGGGAATGTCCTGTTCCCTTATGGCTTCCTTTACTTTCTCTGCCTCTGCTTCAAGATGAACACATCAGGGGCACCTGGGTGGCTCAGTTCGTTGACATCTGACTTCAGCTCAGGTTATGATCTCGCAGGTCATGGCTCTGCTGTCAGTGCAGAGTCTGCTTTGGATCCTCTGTCCTCCTCTCTCTACCCCTCCCCCACTTGCATTCTCCCAAAAACAAATATATCTTTTAAAATTAAGTGCGCCCATCACCTCGATCTGTGTCCACTTCAGCTGGGGGTGTGAAATAATGCCAATCTCCTCTCACCTAAAACCTTTGTGGGTCTGTGTTGTTCCCAGCTGATGCCAAGTTCCTTCTGCCCTTAATTTATTAGACTGAAGATCTCTGTCCCCAAAGTAACTTCATTCCTTTTATCTCTGACTCCATATTTCTTTTAATTTTTTTAATGTTTTATTTATTTCTGAGAGAGAGGGAGAGAGACAGCATGAGCAGCAGAGGGTCAGAGAGAGTGGGAGATACAGAATCTGAAACAGGCTCCAGGCTCTGAGCTGGCTGTCAGCACAGAGCCCGACGCAGGGCTCGAACCCATGAACCGTGAGATCATGACCTGAGCTGAAGTTGGACGCTTAACCGACTGAGCCCCCCAGGCGCCCCTCTGACTCCATATTTCTTAGTGGATCTTTCCACCGTGATCTCGTCATGATCACATTTTCAGTACTTCCTGTACCGTAAGTGTCACTCATTGATCACACAGCCTTTTCTACATCTACCTGGGGGCCTTAAGAGATGCCTCCCTGAACATGCTCCAAACCTGCTTCCCTTGAGACTCCTTCAAACCTGTAAATGGTGCCATTACTTATCTGTAATGGCTGAGACTCCCCAGTTCCTCTTTCCCTCATCCCTGGCATCTAATCCACAAGCAAGTTCCATTGACGATACCTTGAAAATATATTACAAAAGCAGTCACTTCTCACCGTCTCCACTGCTAACCACCTGAAGCCAAAACATCACAATCTCCTGCCTGAACAGTTGGTTACTTGAGTCCATCTTGTCTTGCTACAATGCAATTCCCACGTAACACTAACAGGCAGACTTCAACCCTTTACTGTGGTCCACAGAGGTTCTCCGAGCGCTACAGGTCTGTGCCTGGCTGTTTCCTTCATGCCTGATCACTCTTCCCCTTGTTCATTAAACCACAGGAAACCTGCTCCTCAAATACAGCAGACAATCCTGCCTCAGGGCCTTTGCACTTGCTGTCTAGGCTGCTCACATGGCTCTAGCTCACCTCAGCTGTTTGCATATTTAGTTCCGGCTTACCACTCCCACTGATATTCAACTGATAATACCCCTTGAGGCCACTTTCTTGATGGCCTAATCTGAAGTGTGCTCAGCCTCTTCCTGTATCTCTTGATCACGTCACCCTGTTTTATTTCCACCACAAACTTACTAATATATCAGTTTTTGTTGCTATGCCTTAATTTTTTCTCTTTCTCCCGATGTAAGGTCTATGAAGATAAGCACCTAAACTGTCATACTCATCCTTGTATCCCCAGCATTTAACAAACACAGGCATCAACTAGGAGGCATCAACTTAAGTATATAATAAACAAATGACTGACAAATGAATGAGCCTCACTGGAATCTGCCTAAGCCATAATAGAACTTGTTTGTCCAGAGAGCCTGGTCTGACCGTGGGCCCAGAGGAGTTTAAGCACATCCCAAAATCCCTAAGGAGCCTCTTTCTGCCTCTTACAAGGTATCGTCTGAGCTACTGAGCTACTCTCTTGACTTACCCTTCGTCACTGTGCTGTGGGCAGCTGGCGCTGGACTCTGGACACCCCGTGTCTGTTCCCCAGCTGTTCCCTGCTGCCGTCGGCCAGCAGACATACCAGAGGCAGACTAGGAGGTCGGACATGTTTTCTTCTGACCCACTTCCAGTCCTTCCCAACTTCCATCGGGTCGTGGCTGTGCCCCATAGCGTGAGCAGGTGCCTGGTTTTCAGTACCCCGCCCACCTCCCACACACCCACCTGCACACTCCCAGGGCGTGTCCTGTGTCTGTCTGCTCCTCAGAGGTCTCAGGCTCACCTTCTCCCGGGCCCTGCTCTGACTTCCCCAGCACCTGTGTCAGCTAGGCCACCTGTCTCCTCAGAGAGCTGGGTCCTACCCCACAGCCCCTCCTCCGGCTCTGGGGTTCTTTTTTTTTTTTTTAACATTTATTCATTTTTGAGAAACAGAGTGTGAGCAGGGGAGGGGCAGAGAAAGAAGGAGACACAGAATTCAAAGCAGGCTCCAGGCTCTGAGCTGTCAGCACAGAGCCCGATGCAGGGCTTGAACTCACGGACTGTGAGACCTGAGCTGAAGTCGGACATTTAAGTGACTGAGCCACTCCGGCTCCCCCAGCTCTGGGGTTCCAACAGCCCCTACCTCTTGCACTGGTTCCCCAGCCCCGGGGTGGTCTTGTGTCCTGAAGTTTGTATCTCTATTTTCCTCAGCAGCTACTTTTGCCATTTGCCCCTTGAGACCTGCCTCACTCGGTCCTTGTATTAAATTCTGAATGTTAAAATAACTCATGTGGTTTTTATTGCCCTGACTCAACACTGGCTGACACAGGGATATATTATTCCTCACCTCGCACCGTTTCTGTTCCCTCTCAGAGCATGTTTTGTTGACTCAAGGGATTGGGGTCCTGGTTAGAGTAGGGATTACCCCTCACTTAGTCCTGGGGCTACCAGTGGTGGTACCTCTCCCGTTGCAAAGAGTTGTGGCTGATCACTGACCTATTGTAGTTGCAGAGGGGAAAGGGGTCATCTTTCTGTTTTTAGAACTAAGATTTTTAAACCTTTCTGGAGAGAAGCTCTTAATCTTCAAGCCCTCCAGGATAGGAATTCTTCAAATGTTTATTCTAATTATAAAATGTGGACTGGCGTCCCTGGGTGGCTCAGTCAGTTAAGCATCAAATTCTTGGTTTTGGCTCAGGTCATGATCTCACAGTTGGCGAGTTTGAGCTCTATGTCAGGCTCTTTGCTGACAGCATGGAGCCTGCTTGGGATTCTCTCTCTCCCTGCCCCTTCCCCACTCACATTCTGTCTCTCCCAAAAGAAATAAATAGCTTTAAAATATATATATGCCTGTAAACCAAGCCAGAGCACCCTAGCTTCTCACATAACTCTGTCAGTAGGGACTTGCACAAAGAGGTAAATCATTGGATCTCAGAAAAAATGCTGATTTGGGAAGTAGGTAATGAATATGTCCTCCAAACAGGTTCCTGTGTTTTCCAAATAACCCAGTTATGTGACTGATCTCCAGGTTAGTTCTTGCTTTTTCTTCGCTACCCCAGTTTCTCCATGTGTGTAGAGGAGAGCTGTTTGTTGGAAATGCGTGAAAACTTCTTCGTAAACACACCTGGCTGAAATCGGCTCTCCCTGCCAAAATTAAAGATGTATTAAACTTTTTTTTAAAAGGTGCCATATTTTGGGACTGTGTGGTATACCATTCCTGTCTCCCTAAGCAACGAAGAGCTAGGATCCCGCAGGCCTAGCACTCGAGCGAGGAGTGGCCGAGGAGCCATCACAGGTGGGAGTGAGTATCTCGTGTGCAAAGTGCCAATGCCAAGCTCCTACTCGGCATCGCCAATGACACACATATTCCCTAATGTGCACGTGGCCTGGCCTCAGTGACTAAATCATTGCTTTCCTTTGCCTGTCAGCACTTAGTTTTATGCTTGATCTAGGAGGGTCCCACCCTCACCTACGGCCAGCTGGACTGTATCCGTGAATCCCCACAGGTTATTATAGACCCCTTACTTCAAGACTGGATAGTATTCCCTTCAGCCCCTGTCCAATCTCCCTGCCACCACCCGTCTCCCGCCCCCAACTCCAGATTGCCTCCATTCTCCCATATTCATTCCTGTCTCCCTGGGCTGGAGTTTTCTACCAACTATGAAAACTGACACATGGACCTCTGGCTACACCCTTCAGCCTGGTTCTGATTTTCTCTGGTTCTAACTTCCTTGCTTCCTCTCCTCCAGAAGCCTCTGTATGTCCGATAGCCATGGCGCATGTCAGGAGCAAGACTACAGATCATTACACTCAATAGAAGGAAATCCCCCTACTGAGGGAGCTCTAAGCCCAAGCTCAAGCTCTCGAACACTATTCTATGCTATTTCTCAGGATGGGTGCAATTCCTCTCCATTCCTTTTTTTTTTTTTTGGTCTTGACTTACAGCAGGTCCCACAGAACAGATGGCAAGCCTCAGCCTGATATCCTTACAGTATGGTCAAGTGAGAGGTTGTGGAATCTTCTAATTCTTTTCTATGTAAGCTGTGTGACTCAGATTCTTAACCTCTCTGAGCCTTAATTTTCTCTTCATTTTTTGTTGTTTTTTTTCTTTCTTCTGACATCACTTCTGACATCAAATAAGTGTCCGACTGTTCCATTCCATTCTGACACTATCTCCTTGGTGTTAGTGCAGACTTCGTAAGTTAAGAGCTCAGTCTCACACGACTGCTTCTACTTCAGATAGGAGTTCCAAGTGCTGGGGTAAACCTGCATTTCTGATGACACAGTGATACATCTGAGGTTTCTACTACCCACCCCTTAGGTTTGATAATTCACTGTAACAATTCAGATAACTCAGGAAAGCACTTTACCTATGGCAGATTATAAAAGATACAACCCAGGAAGAGCCAAATGGAAGAGATGCATGAACAAGGTATGCCGACGGAAGGTAGCCCAGGGCTTCCATGCCTCCTCTCTAGGAATGTTACCTTCCCAGCACCTCAAGGTGCTCAACAACCCAGATCTCCAAATATTGTCTTTTCATGGAGTTCCATGACATAGGCACGATTGATTGATCATTGGTCATTGATGACTGAATTCAATCATCAGCCCCCAACTCCTCCCCAGAGGTCAGGGCGTGGGCTAAAAGTTCCAACTCTCTCATCATGGCTTGGTCTTTCTAGTGACCAGCCCTATTCTGACGCTATCTAGAGGCTCAGCCTTGGGCCATCTCATTAACATACCAAAGACACTTGTCATTCTGAAAACTCCAAGTTTTAGGAGCTAGATACCAAATGCTTAATATATATTCCTTATTATGCCATAATTGCAAAAAAAAAAAAAAGGCAAAAGAGTATCTATCATATGGGTTTAAATTATATGGACTTACAGAGAGGAGGCAACATGGGAGAAAAGTAGGGAGCTCCGTACATTTCACTCGCCCCCATCTCTCAAACGAAGAAGGCCTAAAGCCCTAGAAACCCTTACAGAATCCAGGAGTTTGGGAGGAAAAGGAGACAGAATCTGCTGAGAAAACCTTATAACGTGAGTGCGAACTGGGGAAGATAAAAACCGGCTGGGACAGGAGACACAGAGGGAGGGGAGGGACCCCCTTTGTGGGGAGCTGTGGAAAAGAAAGAGTGGCTAAAACTGTTCAAGAAACTGTCCCTGCCCCTGGAGAAGAGGAAACCTTGGCTCGGGACACAGAGGGATCCGGTTTCCAGCTGTGCAGCTGACCTTGAGCTGGATGCCCTGGTCCCAGGCGATGCAGGAGTAACCACTCCTCTGGTCGCCAGCTTGACCTGGAGGGGAAGCGATACACCTGAAGGCGCTCCACCACTCTTCTAGCTCAGCTCCATCCCCAGGGGGGAGGCGACAGACTTGAAACTGCTTGGACTCAGCCTACGAGTTTATTTCAGGTGGTATCAATGGGGAATGTGGACTAAGATCTGGAAACGAGGCATGGCTTGGAACATAGAGCATGGCCCACCTTGGCTACGCACATGGCACAGGGAGTTTGGACCCAAAAGAGTGAGTTGCAATGCTTCGTTCAAGACAGGACTGGGGCGCTGCCATTTTTCTTCCCACAACCACCAAGGCAGACCTCAAGGAGCGGCCCACAGGACACAGTGGAGGCTAAGACCTGCCTACGCCAAACCACGCCCATTCCCACTAGAGAGCTGCTTTTTTCTTCCCACTGGAGTCCAGGGCAAGACCAACATGGATGCACTGCCATGATTAATTCTAGATCAATTCTTTCTACCTAGATCTATTTTCCCCAGCCTCATTTGTATCCCTCCTTTCTGCTGGACTGGGTACTCTGGTCACTGGTTTGCTTAAAGAGTCACATTTAATCCATTCTCTAGATGTATATTCTACACCTCCACCACTACCTTTTTATCTCTCTCTCTCTCTCTCTCTGGAGTAATCAGATTACATAGTTTCTCTGAGTAACATTATCTTCATTTCTTTCTCCTCACCTATTACCACACTCTCCTCTTTCTCTCTCTGAATTAAGTCTCTTAGTCTCTCTGCCTGGTCATTGTCCAATTTCACTTCCTCTATGCTCCTGCCATTTCTCTCTCTGAATATGCTCTTCCATCAGCACCGTATACACCCTGCTCTTTATTTGTAGTTGGGAATTCTGGTTTATGCTCTTAGACTGTCCTTTGTCTTTTGGGTTTTTTTCCTTTTTCTTTTTCCCTTTCAGTTTGCGTGTCTGTTGGATTTGTCTGTGCGTTTGTGTACCTTTGTTCCTTGTGTGTTTGTCTGTCTGTTTTCTTTTCCAGGGCTACCTCAAGAAATAAGCCAAAGTACACATGGTGGAGAGTCCCAAATGCCACTACGAGTAGGGAAATAAAATAACCAAAGTCTCAACAGGAGAGACCAAGAGGTACCATTCAAAGAACACTTCCTAAACGGACAAGCCCTGGACAAAGACCCTTCTTTAATACAGCAGTACTCACAGGTGCAGAGTGCATAACAAGTTTTTAAAACTAACAAGAGACAAATAAATAAATAAATAAATAAATAAATAAATAAAACTAACAAGAGACAGAAAACTAGCCAAAATGATGAAACAGAAGAACACTCCCCTAAAGAAATTCCAAGAAGAAACGACAGCTAAAGAACTGCTCAAAACAGATATAAGCAACATAACTGAACAAGAATTTAGAACAATAGTCATAAAATTAATCTCTGGGCTTGAAAAAGGCATGGAACACATCACAGAAACTATTGCAACAAAGACTATGGAGCTTAAAAATAGTAGTGATGAATTAAAAAATGCTATAAATGAAATGCAAATAAATGGAGGCACCCAATGCACAGACTGAAGAGGCAGAGAGAATAAGTGAGTTAGAAGACACAATTCTAGAAAAAGAGGAAGCCGAGAAAAAAGAAACATAAACTGATCCAGGAACACGAAAGGAGAGTTTGATAGCTAAGTGATACAATCAAATGGAACAATATCCATATCATACGAATTCCAGAAGAGGAAGAAAGAGGGAAATGGGCTGAAGGAGTCCTTGAACAAATTATAGAGGACAATTTCCCCAATCTGGGGAAGGAAACAGACATTGAAATCCAAGAGGCACAGAGAACTTCCCTCAGACGTAACTTGAGTCAGTCTTCTGCATGACATATCATAGTGAAACGGGCAAAATGTAAGGACAAAGAGAGAATTCTGAAAGCAGGTAGGGAGAAAAGGTCCCTAACATACAAAGGGAAACCTATCAGAGTGGTGACAGACCTATCTACTGAAACTTGGCAGGCCAGAAAGAAATGGCAGGAAATCTTCAATGTGATAAACAGAAAAAATGTGCAGCCAAGAACCCTCTATCCAGCAAGCCTGTCATTCAGAATGGAAGGAGAGATAAAAGTCTCTCCAAATAATCAAAAATTGAAAGAATTTGTCATCACTAAACCAGCCCTACAAGAAATCCTGAAGGGGACCCTATGAGGGAAATGTTCCAAGGAACACAAGGTACCAGAGACACTACCCCAAGCATGAATCCTACAAAGAACACAATGACTCTAAACCCATATTTTTCAATAATAACACTGACTGTAAATGGACTAAATGCTCCAATCAAAAGACATAGGGCAGCAGAATCGATCAAAAAACAAAATTCATCTATTTACTATCTACAAGAGACTTATTTTAGACCTGAGGACACCTTCAGACAGAAAGTAAGGGGATGGAGAAATATGTATCATGCTACTGGAAGTCAACAGAACGTTGGAGTAGCTATACTTATACCAGACAAACTGGACTTTAAAGTAAAGACAATAACAAGGGATGAAGAAGGGCATTATATAATAATTACAGGGTCCATCCATCAGGAAGAGCTAACAATTATAAATATCTATGCAATGAATATGGGAGCATTTAAATACATAAAACACTCACAAACAGAAACAATCTTATGGATAAGAATGTGCTAATAGCAGGGGACTTCAATACTCCACTTACAGCATTGGACAGATCACCTAAGCAGAAAATCACTAAAGAAACAATGGACTTGAATGACACATTGGACCAGATGGATTTGACAGATATATTTAGAACTCTACATCCTGAGAACAAGGAATTCACTTTCTTCTCAAGTGCGCATGGCACATTCTCCAAGATAGATCACATACTGGGACATAAAGCAGCCCTCAATAAATATAAAAGAATTAAGATCATACCATGCATACTTTCAGATCATAATGCTATGAAACTTGAAATCAATCACAGGAAGAAGTCTGGAAAACCTCCCAAAACATGGAGGTTAAAGAACACCCTACTAAAGAACGAATGGGACAATCAGGCAGTAAGAGAAGAAATTTAAAAATATATGGAAACAAATGAAAATGAAAATACAACAATTCAATCTCTATGGGACGTGGCAAAAGCAGTCCTATGAGGAAAGTACATTGCACTCCAGGCCTATTTCAAGAAATTAGAAAAAGCACAAATACAAAATCTAACAGCACATCTAAAGGAACTAGAGGGAGAGCAATAAGAGCACACCAAACCCAGTAGGAGAAGAGAAATAATAAAAATCAGGACAGAAATAAACAATATAGAAACCAAAACCAAAAAACAGTAACAGTTGAACAGATCAATGAAACCAAGAGTTGGGCTTTTGAAAAAATAAACAAAATTGACAAACCTCTAGCCAGTCTTCTCAAAAAGAGAGAACACTCAAATAGACAAAATCATGAATGAAAATGGACTTATTACAACCAACCCCTCAGAAATACAAGCAATTATCAGGGAATACTATGAAAAATTATATTCCAACAAACTGGACTACTTAGAAGAAATGGACAAATTCCTAAACACACACTACCAAAATTCACATGGGAAGAGATAGAAAATCTGAATAGATCCATAACTAGTGAGGAAATTGAATCAGTTGTCAAAAATCTTCCAACAAATAAGAGCCCTGGGCCAGATGGCTTCCCTGGGGAATTCTACCAGACATTTAAAACAGAATTAATACCCATTCTTCTCAAGCTATTCCAAAACATAGAAATCGAAGGAAAACTTTCGGACTCATTTTACGAAGCCAGCATCACTTTGATTCCCAAGCCAGAGACCCAGCAAAAAAAAAAAAAAAAGAGAACTACAAGCCAATATCCTTGATGAATATGGATGCAAATATCCTCAACAAGATACTTGCAGATCGAATGCAACAGCACATAAAAAGAATTATCCACCATGATCAAGTGGGATTCATTCCTGGGTTACAGGGCTGGTTCAATATTTGCAAATCAATCAATGTTATACATCATATTAACTAAAGAAAAGATAAAAACCATATGATTCTGTCAGTATATGCAGAAAAACTGAGAGCTTTCCCCCTGAGATCAGGAACACGACAGGGATGTCCACTCTCACCACTGTTGTTTAACATAGTGCTGGAAGTCCTAGCATCAGCCATCAGACAACAAACGGAAATAAAAGGCAGCAGAATTATCAAAGAAGAAGTCAAACTTTCATTTTTAGCAGATGACATGATACTCTATATGGAAAACCCAACAGACTCCACCAGAAGCCTACAAGAACTGACATATGAACTCAGCAAAGTTGCAGGGTACAAAATCAACATACAGAAATCGGTTGCATTTTTATACACCAACAATGAAGCAACAGAAAGAGAAATCAAGAAACTGATCCCATTCACAATTGCACAAAAAACCATAAAATACCTCGGAATAAACCTAACCAAGGATANACAATTGCACAAAAAACCATAAAATACCTAGGAATAAACCTAACCAAAGATATAGGAGATCTGTATGATGAAAACTATAGAAAACTTATGAAGGAAATTGAAGAAGACACAAAGAATTAGAAAAACATTCCATGCTCATGGGTTGGAAGAATAAATATAGTTAAAATGTCATTACTACCCAAAGCAATCTACACATTCAATGCAATCCCAATCAAAATTGCACCAACATTCTTCTCAAAGCTAGAACAAACAATCTTAAATTTATATGGAACCACAAAAGACCCTGAATAGCTAAAGAAATATTGAAGAAAACCAAAACGGGAGACCTCACCATCCCAGACTTTAGCCCCTACTACAAAGCTATAATCATCCAGACAGTATGGTATTGGCACAAAAACAGACACATACACCAATGGAATGGAATAGGGAACTCAGAATTGGACCCAAAATGTACAGCCAACCAATCTTTGATAAAGCAGGAAAGAGCATCCAATGGAAAAAAAGACAGCCTCTTTAGCAGATGGTGCTGGGAGAACTGGACAGCAACGTGCAGAAGAGTGAAACTAGATCATTTTCTCACACCATACATGAAAATAAACTCAAAATGGATGAAGGACCTGAATGTGAGACAGAAGACCATCAAAACCCTAGAAGTGAAAGCAGGAAAAACCTCCTTGACCTCCACCGCAGCAATTTCATACTTGACACATCCCAAAAGGCAAGGGAACAAAAGTAAAAGTCAACTACTGGGACCTCATCATGATAAAAAGCTTCTGCACGGCAAAGACAATAGTCAATAAAAATAAAAGGAAACTGATGGAATGGGAAAAGATAGTTGCAAATGACATATCAGATAAAGGGCTAGAATCCAAAATATATAAGGAACTCACCAAACTCCACACCCAAAAAACAAATAATCCAGTGAATAAATGGGCAGAAGACATGAACAGACACTGCTCCAAAGAGGACATCCAGATGGCCAACAGATATGTGAAACAATGCTCAGCATCACTCATCATCAGGGAAATACAAATCAAAACCACACTGAGATACCACCTGACACCGGATTGAGTGGCTAAAATGAACAAATCAGGAGACTCTAGATGTTGTCGAGGATACGGAGAAATAGGCACCCTCCTACACTATTGGTGAGAATGTAAACTGGTGTAGCCCCTCTGGAAAACAGTGTGGAGGTTCCTCAAAAAATTAACGATAGAACTCCCCTATGACCCAGCAGTAGTACTGCTAGAAATTTACCCAAGGGATACAGGAGGCTGATGCATAGGCGCACATGGACCCCAATGTTCATAGCAGCGCTCTCAATAGCCAAAACATGGAAAGAGCCTAAGTGTCCATCAACTGACAAATGGATCAAGAAGATGTGGTTTATCTATACCATGGAATACCACATGGCAATGAGAAACAATGAAATCTGGCCACGTGTAGCAACATGGATGGACCTTGAGAGTGTTACACTGAGCGAAGTAAGTCAGGCTGAGAAGGACAGATACCATATGTTTGCACAGATAGGTGGATTAGGAGGAACATAATGGAGGACCATGGTGGGGGAAGAAGGGGAAAAATATTTGGGTAGAGGGAGGGAGGCAAACCCTGAGAGACTCTTGAATGTTGAGAACTGAGGGCTGATGCAGATGGGGGGGAGGGGAAGGGGTGTGATGGGCATGGAGGAGGGCACTTGTGGGATAAGCACTGGGTGTTATATAGAAACCAACTTGACAATAAACTATTTAAGGGAAATAAATAATTTAATTAATTGATTAATTACATGGACTTGTAAAAATTTGATGCAATGAGTACTTTGAAAGCCTTAAAACAAATGAGAGTTTTTCCTATTTTTCCTCAAATGGCCCCAAGATCAGCTCCAGGTATCACTGTTCTTGTTAGAAGTCACACCAGTAACAGGACATGTGCCAGCCATGGAACTGAGAATCTCTAGTCCATTTAACATGGCATGTTCAAATGGACTAAGAGTCCCTGTCAGGGCTGATCTGTGTCTCAAACATGAAAAGCAACAAAATAATTGTGAGCTTTCACTCAGCCCCTGTTGCATGAAGCCCACTTTATCAGTCGGTGGAAACATCCAGAGGTTCAAAATCACAGGTGTTTCATTGGGGACTTTCTCCATCACCCACATAGCTAGTTCAATGTCTCACCCGCAAATTCATATGTTAAAATTCTAACTCTAACTATGTGATGGTTTTAGGAAGTGGGGGTCTTTGGGAGGTGATTAGCTCATGAGGATCAGAGCTCCCTGACCCCCTTTCCACCAAGTGAGAACACAGGGGGAACTCAGCAGTGTGCACATCGTGCACATCACTGACCCTGACCACACTGGCATCTTGATCTCAGACTTCCAGCATCCAGAACTATGAGTAACATGTTTTTGTTGTTTGTAAGCCACTCTGTCTGTGGGACTTGCTATATCAGCCTGAACACACTAATTTGTCTCCATTTTGCCTCCATGTTCCCTTTAAAATCACATCCCCACTGTTCACAGTCTTGTTTTTATCCATAATGCCCTCCACACCCCATCGTCCTTCTGTTGAAATGCCCACCACTCTCGGGGCCAGTCCCAATGCCATTCCCTCCATGTTGGACCCTCAGAAGGACACCCCGTCTGCAGATTTGGTCCTTGTTTTCTGCATCCTAATGCAGCACGCCCATCTCCTGTGGTATCAGTTATTTGAGGATTAGTGTACAAGCTTTACAGAGCTTCTGGATTGAAAATTCCAAAAATACAAATGTATCACCCAACTCACCACTCAAATAACCCAGTGTCCTACACACAATGTCCTGGGGACGGATGTGTGTTGAATGAAACAGATTCAAATCTAATCAAGCACAAGAAGCCACCACTAACTGGAAGTATGGATGGGTGTCTTCTGTGGACTTAGCCCGCCCAATTCCAGAGTCAGTATTAACTGGTATAGGCTTTCTGGAAGGAATTCCAACCACTGAGGTCTGGCTGCTAAGCCCCAGCACTAAGATCCAAGCAGGTGTTAAAAATATCCTTTACTCTTGAAAGTTAAAATTGCAATGAGTTTCTCTTGGAGGAAAGGTAAATAACATTGGGTTGTCTAGCAGGGAAATACAATTGGATCATCTTAGATCCCTCCCTCCGGTGTCCTGAGTCCCTGTATTCTGGATTCAGCTCCTCCTTTTCCCTCCCCGTCTCTCTCTCTCTCTCTCTGTTCCACTCTGTCTCTCTCCTCTCTATCTTTCTCTACTCTTTCCTCCTGTTTTCCTACCTGTCTCTCCTCATCTCCTTCCTCTGCCACAATGCTGAATGGAAAATAACAAAACCTTGATCGTTGGCCCTTTCTCTTCCTAGAGTCTGTCCATTCTCTTGAGACATTACATTCTTCCTTCCATGATACTGACATACCTATGGGAGCCCAGGTTTCTTTGCCATGATGGCTTCCAAGCTGGCCCTCTGCACATGTTATACCTCAGCCAGCTTCACTGGACCCGGTGTCCTCCAAATTCCCATAGCCACACAGATGTGCAGACATTGTCAGAGAGCTTAATTCTATGGATCCTTCAACTCCTTCTCTGTGTGTTGATTCTTACTAGTTTCCCTTACAGAAGGTAATTTATTTCTAAGTTCCAGGAGCAGTTTTCTGTAGCTTCTTCTCTGTTGATAATGACAATAATAACAGCAGCCATCACGTATTAGGTGTTTATTATGCATCAACCATAGGGTTAAGGGCTTTGTGTAAATTCACTGATTTAATTTCCACAATAACCCCATAAGGTGTGGGTCTGGTTTGTTTGCTAAGTTTTTTTTTTTTAATGTTTTTAAATGTTTTCTTTATCTCAGAGAGAGAGAGAGAGAGTGAGCACATGAGCAGGGGAGGGGCAGAGAGAGAGGGAGACACAGAATCCAAAGCAGGCTCCAGGCTCTGAGCTGTCAGCATAGAGCCTGACGTGGGGCTCGAACCCACAAACCATGAGATCATGACCTGAGCTGGAGTCGGACGGTTAATCGACTGAGCCACCCAGGCGCCCCTGTTTGCTAAGTTTTTAAAATCTATTTTGCCTTGCTTTACAGATGAGAAAAGCGAGGCTGAGGGGGACTCATGAAATTTCCAAGGACCTAGCCTGACTCTTCACAATGTCCCTTTTCTGCCACTGTCCTTTTAAGCTCATTGGACTAGACCGCAGCTCCCTCAAAGTCCAGTTCTCCAGCCAGGGAAGGTTTGCGACTTTGTTCCCACTCAGAGTCCCGCCCATGCCCAGCTGCTCCTCCTTCACGACCGGCCCAGGACACCATCCACTGCCAGACACACTGAGCCCCGGTTACAACACAACTTGTATGCAAAGAGAGACACATCTTTGGAGTACATCTAGATTCAATTCCAACCAGGTGAATCAGACAATACAGTCAAAAGAAGTACAGAGAATGTTGAGGCAATGAAAGGTTGTGGCATTTCTCTGAAGAAAAAATGCAACCCAAGACAGAGAAGACTCGGCAGGACCCCTTGGGTGGGAAGTGGCCTGAGCCAGTTTGGGGGACAGGAATGTATCTTCCATCTCCGGGGGCAGGGCCGGAACAGTGTTTTCATAGAAGAAGCAGAGCAGATACTATTTGAAGACTGTGGCATCAATGATGAAGGTGTAGGCAATGCCATGATAAGAAGTCTAGGTACAGTGTCTGAATTCGGAAGTTCATTTCCCACCAATAGAATTTTCACATGGAAAGGGTCCACAGGATAAAATATGTTCCTTTAACTCTAAGGAATGAGGGAGGCTGAGGCATGGTTTTTAGTTCATTTAACCTAGAGGTCTTTCCTACAAGGCAAAGGGAAAAACAGTTGTTTTCCTGAAAGTTTTCTAAGCTGGCTGCACAAATTAAAGTCACATTATCTTATTCAAAAGAACTATATATTCAATTTTCTAAGCCCGAGGCAGAATTCATCAGGATGTGGATGCTGTTTCAATTCATTGTCATTACCACGCACAAACCGATTGATCATTTCTTATTTTGTCAATCAAGGCACTTTAGTAGTAAAACCATTGGATCAACAACTTCATTTATTTTTAAATTAGACAGCTAGCTACATAAAGATAAGGGACGTATCTCAAATGTTGGTGCTACACACAGTTCTGTGTTCCTGCCAGAGCGGCCTTTCTAGCATGCAGTGAATCACACATGTCCCTCCCCAGTTAAAAAAAATCCCCAATGAGTCTCCACAGGTGTAAGGAAAGCCTCATAACATGATATACACTGCTTTCCAGATCTGGACACCACAGACCTTGAACCCAAAAGCCAGATCTATATACTCTTTGCAATCTATCCCATCTCTATATATCTGCACATACTACAGCTTCTGCCTAAAAATACTCTCTCCTTGGGCACCTAGGGGACTCAGTCAGTTAAGCCTCTGACTTCAGCTCAGGTCATGATCTCACAGTTCTGAGTTCAAGACCTGCTTTGGGCTCTGTGCTGACAGCTCAGAGCCTGGAGCTGGCTTCAGATTCTGTGTCTCCCTGTCTGTCTACCCTCCCCCGATCGTTCTCTCTTCTCTCTTCTCTCTTCTCTCTCTCTCTCTCTCAAAAATAAATAAACATTTTAAAAAGTAAAAATAAAAACACACTAAAAGTGTGTGGCGGGGCACCTGGGTGGCTCAGTCACTTAAACGTCCAGCTCCTGATTTCTGCTCAGATTGTGATCTCACAATTTGTGACATCAAGCCCTGCATCCGGCTCTGAGCTGACAGCGGGGAGTCTGCTTGGGATTCTCTCTCCTCTCGCTCTGCCCCTGTCCCTCCCCGACTCGCATGCGCACTCCCTCTCGCTCTCTCTCTCAAAATAATAAATAAACACTGAAAAATAAGTAAGTAAATGGGCTGCTTGGGTGGCTCAGCCCGTTAAGCATTTGACTCTTTTTTCCGCTCAGGTCATGGTCCTAGAATTGTGCGACCTAAGCCCCACATGGGGATCTGCGCTGACAGTGGGGAGCCTGCTTGGGATTCTCTCTCTCCCTCTGCCTCACCTCCACTTGTACATGCAAGTACAAGTGCATGTACATTATTTCTCTCAAAAGAAATAAGTGAACATAAATAAGTAAATAAATAAACAAAATGTGTGGCAGTGTTTCAAAAGAAATTTAGTAATATTTCTTTACTTTTTTGTACTTTATTACATTTATTAAGCTATTATTATTATTACTATTACTATTATTTTGCCTAGCACCGGGTTGGTAAAAGCCTCCCAAGAGTGTGTTAAGGGAGCTTTTAGGAAGCACCACCATTTTATATAAGAGAAAATCGAGGACCAAACATCTTGAGCTCACTTCTTTAAGGGAAAAACCCACAAAGTTCAGAATTAGGATTTGAACCCTAGTACCTGTGTGTGCCTCAAACTTCTAAACCATACAACCTGTCATGTAAGTGAGGGAGACCATTGGGAGGGGTGCTGTGTGTAAAAGACAAACACAGAATTGTTGTGGAAGGCAGACTCCATCCCTGCCAGGGACCTGTAATAAAGAATAATGTATGTCCAGGAAGATGCATCTAGGAAATCTCTCTCCCTGGGGGAAGAGTGGCTGTATTTTCTCATCTGAAAATTCCCTCCTCTGAGGTGTCTATAGCCAATACTTTTTATTTGGTGCCTTCTGCTCCATACGTGCGCTTTGAAAGCCCAATAGGCCTCCTGAATATTTGGCCCATTACCTGATCTGAGGCAGGCTCATAGATTTTCTTTCCTCCTTCCTGTCTCCTGGGAATAGCTCTATTCACACGGGTATGCCTCATCTCTTCCTGCCTCAGTGTTTTAAATGGGAATGTCAATATCACTGCACACAGGCCCACGGGTCACCAGGGAATTGGCAATCCCATCTGTAATAGGCCCTTTACACCGAGGACACTGAATAGCTAAGGTGTAATGTACCAGAGGAAAAGAAATGAAGCCTCGAGTGAAATCATTGTTTAAAGCAACATATCCCGAAGCGTGCCCCACAGAATGCAATCCTGTGAGATACATTGTGATCAAGTGTTGGTAGTTCATGAGCCATAGGTTTTGTAAGTTTTCACAAATGCTGTTTACTACATCCCTACCTTAGAGATTCACATTCTATACTATAATATTCAAGGCTCTGAAAAGTCTTGCAATATGGACTCTAACCCAAATTTCTAACTTCATTTTGACACAGAACGTCTCTTCCCTCCCTTTTGATTTGTATAATGTCTATTAATAACTCACAGCAGTAGCAATCCATGAATCACAGTTTGGGGAACATTGATCTAAAGCACCTACTTTACTAAATGGAATTTAAATAAAAACTTTAAAAAAAAAACACCTACTTTAATTGCCTACTTTTAGACTGTCAGCTAATATCTAAAATTGTACCACTGGGAGGAAGGAAAAGTTCAATTCACAAGTCCTTTGTATTCATAAATTGGTTATCAGAGCAGCTGCCTCTGTCTTTCCTTTCAACCTTTTCTTAAATTACCTATGCTTCAAGCAGGTACCAGCACTAAGAGTCATAGGATGGGGAGGGGTAATTGTGCCCCAGGCACAGCTTTCGTTTCCGTCTTTCTTCTTACAAGAAAGTTTCCTTGCGAACGCCTCTTAATTATGTCCCCTCTTGCCACTAGTTTACTTGAAATCATATCACCAAGACCATTGCAGTAGCCGATTAACGAGTTTATCTTTCAGTTTCATCCTGCTCCCATCCAAATGTAATGCACATCACCCACCAATTTGCTTTCCTAAAGCACCACTTTGATCAAAGATGCCAACAAGCATCAGGTTCTCTTACTGTGATGCTGCTGTTTTCAGTTTACTGCCTTATCATGGTTACAATGTAGCTGCTGCAGCTCTGGGCATCAGCAGTGTTAAAGCAAATCTATACACCTCCTCTTATTAGTTTGGAAAATGTACCCCAGAGGCTCTTTAGAAGCTTTTCCCCTATTGCTTATGATTGAATCATCAGTCCATGCTTAGATCAGTTAGGAGGAGGAGAAATGGAATTATGATTTGATTAAACAAATCCTTATCCATCCCTGGGACTGGAAAAAGAGGTCACCTTCCTTAAAGCAGATACAAGGATCAACTTCTCAGAAAAAAAAAAAAAAATCAGAGCTTTGTCAACACGACCCAGGACAGAAGGATGGCTACTAAAGAGGTAATTATATCCACCAGGTACCAGGCACAGTACAAGACACTGGGGCTTCAAAGATAGATGAAAACATATCCACTCTTGGGGTCCTCTGAAAATAATACAGATGAAGAAGAAACCAAGACAGCAAGAAAAGAACTAGAACAGATATGTACAATGGAAGCCAGTGGGAGAGAGAGAGTTCCAGGAAGGAGAGAAGCTCACAAGCGCTGCAGACAGATAAAGTGAGATGTGGACTCAGAAGAAAACATTAGATTTGACACGTAAGGCTTCCAGGAGACTTTGTTAAGAATAATCTCCATGGAGATTTGATGCAGACCAAGAGCCTATTGCAAAAGACTGGCGAGCCAAAGGGAGGTGAGGCGCTGAGGCGGCGCTGCTGGGGAGTCAGTCCTGCCTGCAAGTTGCAGGTCACTCTGCAATAACTTATCACGAGCAAAGCCAAAGAAAGCTTGCACTCAAGATGGTGTTGCTATTTCTGTCCTTGCTGTCCTTGAGGTTTGCAAAATGGGATTTAGGTTACCAGATTGATAAGGTAAAGAAAGGGACTCAGTGGGAGGAGACTGTGGAGAATGTATTTCAGATTCCATCCTGACAAAGGAAACAATGTCCTATGGATTCACACCATTAAGGGCAAGTATTTCTTTCCCATTCCTTGCACTTCTTTCTTTATGAAGGCAACTCAGCACCACAGCCCTGGCCTCCTACCACGTCTTCCTTTGTCCACTTAGAGATAGAGGGCGTTCTCTGAGTAGCCATGCTTGTTTCATCTGTTCTTCCTTTTCCTCCTGAGAACATGCCAACCCGCAGAAAGCAAGACTCTTCCAGGGTTCTGTGCGGGTCTTCATCATGTGAGGGACTTGCAGGACTTAGAGACTGCTCATGACTCTGTAGATAAATCTTGCTGCTGTGGGTGTTAGAGTTACAGCTGATTTGACATGCGTATGAAACGGTGTCTTCTGACTTGGTCATTACTGATAATGAAGTGATGATTGCCCCCCCCCATCTGTTTTATGCCTTGCTTTATTTCCTTGTTTCAAAAATAAGAGAGGGAACAAGATGTTCTGATTAATGGGCTCTCTCATCCCCATGGCCACACATAGAGCCTGAGAAACTGAGCTTGTCTCTAGAAACATCATCTGCAAAGAACAGTTCAGGCAGCATTCTAATGATCAGAGCAAAACATCTACCATTTTTTTCCCCATCCCATAAAATGGTAAGAGTGTTCTGGAAATTCCATGATTCATGAAAAACACTTGATGCCATATGGACAATTTCTCTACCCCTTTAGCCCTCTTCCTTATTAAACATAAGCCACAGATTTATAATGCAGATAGTTATTACTGTGCTTCTAATTAATGACTGTTGAATCAGTAATTCTGACAATGTTTTACAAAATCAACTTATTTACTAATAGGCAGTGCTAATTCCATTTATCTGCAAAAACTTTTTCCAATACTTCAGATATGAACAGGGATTTGGGCAGTCTTAAATAGAATACTAATCATTAAAGATTGACAAAACGGAATGAGAGAGGGATGTAAGAGATAAATACATTCATGATTTCAGACTTCTTGAAAAAAAGATGGACTTAGTGTCTTCAGCTACTCTTATGAAATTATGAATATATGTTCTTTCTAAGAATGCATCTCACCCGTGTTGGATTCTACTGCTTAGGTATTTGCAAAATTCACATGTATCTCTGCATGAGCATTTCTAGACTTCCAAGCTCACCTCCAGCCTCTCCATCCTAATTTCAGGCACTTCCATTAGTGGAGTGGCTAGAGACTGCACCGATTCCCACAGCAAGTGGTTTTTCTAGGAAATTTAGACAAACCTCACAATGACTAAATCAAGACTGCTCAGGTTACCTAAGCCCACAGTCCAGTCTCCAAGGAAAGGATGGAATTCAGTGCATTAAACCTATCACCTTCCAAAGAACACCCTTTGCATCATCACTCAGGATTTGATCATAGAAACAGAGCTGCCATGAGTGATGTAGAATAAGCAATTATTGTAGGGATTAGACCTTAAGCTATATGGAAACTCAATTTATAATTGAGTCTAAGTCAACATAGGTCAATCAGACCAGCAGTTGGGAAGGAAAGATGAAGGTGAGTAAGAGCCCAGATGAACTGGAGCCAGTGAAGATGAACCAGAATTCAGAAGGAAAGCACAAACCCATAAGGATGAACTGATCTTTCTCTCAGCACCTGAAAACTGAACTGTAAAGGTGACCTGGAAGAAAGGCTGGCACCCTTTGCCTTGGAGTTCAAGAGATGCTTTGTGCAGGACTTGGGAAATCTGAAAGAGGAGATTCAGTGAGAGCTGGAGTTGTGGGACCTCTAGGTGCTTTTCCATGCCAGCAAGGTGAGTCAACAGATGACCAGCAATGTACATGAGCTGCCCCAGGACCTGATGCCTCACATAAACCTTCTGAGAGTATAAAATAGACTGCCTCATCTCCACCTTCTAAGTGGCTCTTCTGATCAGTAAGGAAATACGCTCATGGGAAACAATTTCTATTTCAATTGCTATTGTTGTATAACAAGTCATCCTAAAACTCAGTGCCTTAAGACAAGCACAACCATATTGTATCTCCATTTCTATGGAGCAGGGGTTCAGAAGCTCGTGGCTGGATGTTCTGACCTGGGCTCTCTCTGTTGTGGCCAATCAGTAGCTGGGTTTGGAAGTGCAAGGGGATGGAGTAGCCGGGGGCTGACGTTCCAGGACCTCTCTGTATGGTCTGTCCCTGTGAGCTAGTTTTGGTCTTCTCATTGCATTTGGGTTGCTAACAAGCATCACTTCTACCATACTGTATTGTTTGAAACAGTCTACCCAGATTCAAGGGAGAATGGGGGTTCCCCTCTTGGTGAGGGAGTGACAAGATTCCAAAAAAGCACATGGGATGGGAGACACTGGGAGGCGCAATTCTTTCTTTCGCTATATCTGGACAAAGACAAGTGGAAATCAGCTTTGAATCTTTCCACCTTGTTCATTGTCCAGTAATTCTTGAAGCCAAACAACATCAATGATTAACATCAGGCTAATGTAAATTCTGCTTGTACTTCCTGACATAATTGTGGTATATCTCTAAGTGTAGTCATGATAATCCCAGCTATAAATATTTTTCTTAACATTGAGATAACACACATCTAGGAGATGAGACATCAGTGAAATAAAATAAAGCCCACACTAAAATGATTATGAACAATTTTAAAGTACTTATTATTTTAACCTCTCTGGGCCTCGGTTTTCTCATCTACAAAATGAAAACATTCTACTTGAATGGCTTTACTTGATCTTCCCCACATTTATCGAATCTACAATAAATAAGATCATATTAAAACCCTCTCTGCAAGATGCAGAACTATTAACTATTTTCTTACCAAATGATAAAATCCGTTTTGAGGGATGGGATTTTTGCCTATTCTTTCCTATGTTTACAGATGAGAAGTAAGCAGCAATATTAAGAAATATAATACTTTGAGTCTCCTTCCAATCTTTTTTGATTTTCAGACACGTGCAGTGATTTTTATCTAAAGCAAAGTAATACATGATTCAAATATAAGCCAATTTTAAGAAATGGAGATGGATTACTAAAAATATTTACTGTTCAAAAAAGAAAAGAAAGCTGCTATAATTCTCCTACATTTCTCTTCATTATAACCCTCCACAATGTTTGCTCATATGGATCACAAGTGAATCTTGGGAAAAATCTGCAGAGACTTTTGATTAAATGGTATGTTGAATAAACAATGCTGAACCATTTTAATGAGGTCAGATAAAAGGGCTCTACTGAAAAGAAATATTTAAAAAATCATTTTGAGGCTGTATCCTTAAACCATTTCCTGGAGACTTGGGGGTGTATCTCTTCTTGTTGTGTCCTTATCCAAAGGCTTTAAGAACTCTCATTGGTTTTTTTTGTTTGTTTGTTTGTTTTACCATGAACAATTCATGGCTCTTTAGCACATGGATTCCCACTGCTGGATTTCTGAAAATTATTGAGGCTCATTCTAATGAAATCCATACAAATAAATACCCTGTTCAAAGCCAATGACATTTAGTCACTTTTTCACAGACGTCAAAAGCACAATTAATAATATGCCTATAGCTCTTTTTATTTTATTTTATTTTATTTTTTTACAAATAGTTTATTGTCAAATTAGTTTCCACATAACACCCAGTGCTCATCCCTACAAGTGCCCTCCTCCATACCCGTTCCCCCTCCCCCCCACATCCATCAGTCCTCAGTTTTTGTCAGCATTCAAGAGTCTCTCATGGAGAGAGGCCTATAGCTCTTTATAAAGCAATGCCAAGACATTGCTTCTTGCACATGATGGTTGCTGATAGCCACAGAGGTAACAGGACTTACAAAAGTCCATTAGAGATGTTTGAGACAAAGAAGCAATGACTTGGGAAGTGAAATGTACAGACCATACTCATATACAGAATTTGCAACTGTTACCAAATCTGACCTTAATATGATTGGCTTAAAAATGGAGTAGAGCTTAAAGGAGGAAAAAAATCCATGTCTATAGCAAGCATGCAAACAAGGGGTCAGAGGGGGGAAGAATGAGAAGAAAACAACCAGGATGGCAGGGAGAACCAGTGAGTATGGTCAGCAAATAGAAGATTGGCATTGCAGATGTAAGAGGCAGAATGGCTTGAGCTGATGTAAAGGTCCAGAGTGAACCCATGAAGATTGAGTTCAAGAAATGAAGACAGGCAAAAGTGTCAGTTAAGACATTGCCAAACCCACTAAGGTGACGACAACAAGCCATAAGGAGAAAGGCTGTGAGTTTTCAAAGTATAACTGACTTAGGGGACTAAAGAGAAGGTCATTAGATGATGCGAACAATGTGGGGATGGGGACAGAATGGATCAGGGGACCAAAGGTGCTCTCGGGACATAATAGTGTGGAATCAGCATGGGGAGTCTGGAAGTGGGCCACCTTCTGGCGCTGACATATTTGGGTCTTGGGAACATGAACTTCTATGCTTAAGTGGGCCACCCAGAAACCTGACCTCTGAGAAAAATAGGATTCCGTAAAGACAACAAAGTTAATGAATGCACTAGTAAGAGAAGATAATGTAAAGAAGTTTGTTTAACAGTAGGAGGCAATCTTGAAAAGAAAAAATGGAAATGTATGCGAGGGATAGGAGAGTAGTAGAAACCTGGGTCTGAGGATCTGAGAGCTGGAACCAGAAAGCTGAATGGGGATGTTACTACCCTACAGCCAGAAACATAAAAGATGAAAAATACGTGAGTCCATCCCACAGAAGGACTCAGTCTAATTAATAAGATTTTTCTAGCAAATGTAGTTATGGTTAAACACAAAATATTATACCCATTACATAGATATGTATATGTGCATACAGCAGGCATATACATATGTACTTTAAAATTTTGTTTGCTACTTATTCAGAGATAAATCTTATCTTCCTAACTAGATTGTAAGCTATCAAGAAAGGGACTATGTTGTGTACCAGCACGATTAGCATTGATCAATATCCAACCATCAACCAATGGGTCTAACCAAATTAAGATTCCCTGAGAATGCTCACCCACTTCTTCTTTCTTTTTTCTTTCATTTGATGAAAAGAAAATGAACATATTTTCTTATCTGAGATGCCTATGAATCTGTCAGTGTGACCCACCATGTTGATAAATGAGGCTGAAGGCAGCCTGGCCATGTCTCTTGCATTGAACTCCCTGACTCTCATCCCTGATTTTAGATTGGGGCCAGCTTCGAAAGCTCCTACTTCCACACCAGAGCTCCTGCCCTCTGTGATGTTCCGCAAGGCTGTCTCTGGCTAACACCATCTACATTTCACCACTCCAGTCCCTAGAACCTGGACAGGCTACAAAGCAAAACTATGGGATGAATCTAGGAAACATTTGTCTTTTGTTTCCAAATAGCGCTCAGAAATCAGACAAGGAGAGCTCATCAGCCTGGGAAGCTTCTTTACAAGCAGGAAGTCTAGAATCACCTAGATTTGGGCGCACATATGTACTTCATTCTGATGGGAAGTCCAGTGTCATAGAAGTGATCCCATCATTGGCATTGCTTATTGGAGAAAATTGTGAAAGGCAATTCTGAGTATCTTCCCTAGAAAAGGTGAAAATAGTCAAGCCAAGTGGATTTACTCCGAACAGCTCATTGTTCTCTCTTGGCTCCGAAAGACCATTATGTAGGAGTAGACAGCACTTTCACTAGGGCGCACTGATCTACTCCCAGCTTCTGGCTGAATAATGCTTCTAAGCCTGCTAAGAACAGATAGTGACTTGAAGAAAGTCCTTTCCTTTGTCTCACTCAAATCTCTAAGTTCTTAAGTTACACCTGTTCCCCTCAATTTATCTCCAATGCATATCTCTAGCAAGAGTACTATCTAAGTTTTATGTATATCCCTTGAGCCTGAAAGAGTATACATGTTCAATCCACCAGACAGCTAAATAGACTGACTCTAAAATTGGTTGCTTTATTTTTTTTTCTGTTTTGCATCAACACAGCTAACACAACAATGGGGTGTTTTGCTCCTATGACTACTGTATCATATGGAATTCTTACTTCCTGGTTATGCTTAGCTGATAAGCCATATGGCCCCAATGTATTGGGAAGAGTCTGAGCAAGCTTTTCCAAATATAAATTATTATTCATAGTTCCCTAAATTATGCAAATGACACCATTCATTTTCCTACCTAATCCTCTCTGGAGATGCTCCAAGGTTTGAAATGAAAGAAATTCTTCTTTCAAATCTATGTAATCCACATTAATTGCTTTTGACAGCAAAGGGTAGGATGGTTAGATACTGCAGTAGTTAATACTTTAATCGTATCACCTCTGCAACAAACTTAGCTGGGTGCAGTGCTCAGAAGAACAGCCAGGCCAATGCCTCATTGTAGAATTACAAAGCAATCACAATCTTAACTGCATTTTAATGTAAGTGAACTTAAGGCAGGCGAAGGAGAAAAGAAGATCAGAAGTGAGAAAGAGAAAGGGTGGGAAAGACCTATCTAACCTCCATCCCTGGGGACAGAAACATTGATCTTGCCATTTAGTCTCTTCCTAGGGAACAGAGGTCAAGTTTTGTCAAGACTATGAGACTTTCAATAATTACCCCGCCTTTCGTCTATTTCTGTCCCTCTTCCCTACAGTGGCCTCACTCTCTCCATTCTCCACATCTGGCTTCTCACTCCTAACTCTACTTTTGCTTTTTTTTTTTTTTGCTTTTATTTTATGTTTTATTTTTTTTTTCTACTTTTGCTTTTAATACCCACTCTATTCATCTTCCAAGCC
This sequence comes from Hyaena hyaena, assembly GCF_003009895.1. Classification (NCBI taxonomy): domain Eukaryota; kingdom Metazoa; phylum Chordata; class Mammalia; order Carnivora; family Hyaenidae; genus Hyaena; species Hyaena hyaena. The sequence goes on from NW_024082504.1 coordinate 123,740, forward strand.
TGAACTCAAATGCCACCATGGATTTTTTTTCTTCCTTCCCCTGCTGGAAATTATCATTCTCTTCTCTGTAATGTCACAACACATTCAAGCTCTCTGATAGCCTTTGTCTAGAAAGACCCTGTAATTTAGTAACTGGTATGCATATCTCACTTCCCTGAGGCTTATGTCTAGGCCTAAGGGGAAAAGAAAAATCATGGCTTGACAAGAACAAAAACTTTAAAATATTGCTTAGCCCAGGCACATAGTAGATACACAATTTTAAAATATATATAATGAGAGGCACCTGGGCGGCTCAGTTGATTAAGTGTCCGACTTTGGCTCAGGTCATGATCTCGCAGTTTGTGAGTTCAAGCCCCACATGGGGCTCCATGCTGACAGCTCGGAGCCTGGAGCCTCCTTTACATTCTGTGTCTCCCTCTCTCTCTCCCCTCCACTGTTCATGCTCTCTCACTCTCTCTCTCTCTCAAAATAAACAAACACTAAAATAATTTTTAATATATAATGAACACACAAATGAGTAAATGAATAACTAGTCTCATAAATTATAAGCTCCAACGTGGAGGACACTATGTCTTCAAGGTATAGATGGTATTCTCCAAACTCTACCCTCATTTTAAAAAATTTAAGATATCTTATTCATAATAGATCTTAATGAATGTGAGAATTACATTGAACTGGGATGACCATAATGGGAGGTTGTGCCGAGCCTGGTAGTGACAACAATGGACCTTAGACTTTATGGCTCTGAGGTCAAAAACAATGAGTCATTTGACTCTCCTGAAAAACAAAAACAAAAAAATATATCTGACTGGAGTGGACATAGGACGAAAGTCCTCTCCCTTAAGACATATAAATGTTAATTTGTTATTTTAGTTTATGAAATATGCAATTATTCTTCAAAGAAAAAGCATGGTAAAGTTAAAAAAAAGTAAATAGTCATGAATTCTACTTAAACTGTTCATAAATAAAAGAATTGATTACAATGCAGTTGGAACATATGTTAGTTCCTAAGCTCAGTTCAGACTATTTGCTTTCAGTTTCTTTTAATTTCTACCATTGAATGAGAAGCATCACAAACTGTAGGCAAAGCAGTTAAATGGAAGTAGTAAATGAATCTCCCAAACAAGATGCTGTATTTTCAATGGGGTCTATTTAATAGTCAGTATGAACACCAAGACAGTGTTTTCACAAAAGCCACAATAATAGCAGCATGGTGGGGCATGGGGAAAGAAAGTGCTCAATAAACATTTCTGGAAGGAATACCTCATTGCTATGAAATATTAATGACCTTAGAATCCTATATGAACCCTTCATCATTTTTGCATATTTCTGACAATTTGGAACTCAAAGAAAAATTAACTTTCGATCATAGTGCCTGTCACAACTTCATTCTATTTGATGCTTAACAGTCTACTTGGTGTTTATACAATTATTTAAACAACCAAGGCAGTCTTGGGCACCGAGGTGGCTCAGTCGGTTAAGTGTCCAACTTTGGCTCAAGTCATGATCTCATGGTTTGTGAGTTCGAGCCCCGCAGTGGACTCTGTGCTGACAGCTCAGAGCCTGGAGCCTGCTTCAGATTCTGTGTCTCCTTCTCTCTTTGCTCCTCCTCCACTCATGTTCTGTTTCCATCTCTCAAAAATGAATAAATATTTTTAAAGATTTTAAATAAAACAACCAAGGCAGTCTTAATTCTACAAATCATTATATAATAATCATTAACATTTGTTTGTCACTGGAGTCACAGGGCACCCTAAAGGACCTCTCTGAAGTCCACAAAAAAAACAGCGTGTCAAGATGCTTGGCTGACACGTGACCGTGACCAGTCCCTCTACCTTGACTTTTGTGATGGCATGACTTTGGTTGGTCCAGCATTAGCTGACACTGATCTGGATATGCAGAGCCATTCAGAAAGCCCAAATGTTGCTTTCCTCCTCTGTACTCACAACCTACATGAATGATGGCCCAAGGGTCCCTCCAGCTCTCTTTGTAGAATATCAGCAATGTATACATCAGCCCATCCTTTCCAGGATTTCTGGGAAGATTAATGGGATACCTATAAAGCAGTCTAAGATGTCTGAACACACATGAAGGTTAATAATAATAGTAATAATAATAAATGCCATGATTCTGTGGTTCCTTCGTATATTTTAACTGTACACTTATAATTTCTAGGACACAAATAGAAAAAAAGTGTCAACTTTAATGAATGAATCATGAAAGAATTTAGCTCTGTTGCCATGTAAGTCCCATCAACCCAGTATGATGGACATTTTGGCTTTGTTCACCTCCCGAATGGGTGGGGGACTGAGTCAAAGGTTATTTTTCTCTGGTCATTAAGAAGAACCAATGCTTCACACGTATTCTATCAATACGTTGCCTCATGCTGGTTGAGAATTAAATTCTACACCTGCAAGCAGATTATTTCCAAAAGGGGTCCTCTAATTTCTGTGAATTATTATTCCTTTGGTGCAAGGAACTTCTTAATTGATCATTTCCCGTACTTAAGTTATTTTTGTACAACTTTGCAATTTTCCAATTTTTGTCATGTCTATAATACCACCTGTAATGTAAATTACTTAAAATATTTCTTTATATCCTTAAGCAATGTCATCCACAAAAGAAGGTTTGAGGAGCTAGTTAGAATTTCATACATGAAATAGTACTTTACGACAAATCTTCTTCCACTCATGATGGGGCTACATCCCAGTAAACCCATAATACATTGAAAATACTGGAAGTTAAACATACATTTAATACACCTAACCTACTGAACATTGTAGCTTAGTTTAGCCTACCTTAAATGTGCTCAGAACACTTATATTAGCCTATCATTGGGCAACATCATCTGACACAAAGCCTATTTAATAATCAAGTATTAAATACTGCATGTAATTTATTGAACACCATACTGAAAGTAAAACACAGAAAGGTTGAATGGACACAGAATTGTAAGTGAATCAGCTGTAAGTGAATCATGACTGCACGGCTGATTATGAGCTGGGGTTTGTTACTACTGCCCAGCTTCGAGAGAGTACTGTATCACCTACTGGTATCCCAAGAAAAGATCAAAATTCAAATTTTTTCTTTTTTTTTTTTTTCATGTTTTATTTATTTCTGAGAGAGAGACAGCATGAGCAGGGGAGGGTCAGAGAGAGAAGGAAACACAGAATCTGAAGCAGGCTCCAGGCTCTGAGCGAGCTGTCAGCACAGAGCCCGACGCGGGGCTTGAACCCACAAACCACGAGATCATGGCTTGAGTCGAAATCGGACGCTTAACTGACTGAGCCACCCAGGCGCCCTGATCAAAATTCAAATTTAAAGCATGTTTTCTACTGAATACATATTGCTTTCACACCATCGTTCAGTTGAAAAATCATAAGTCAAACCACCATGAGTCAGAGACTATCTGTATAAAAATTTGAAAGTGCTACCTGAAATGATCTCACACAACACTGTAGTTATATATACCATGTTCTGAGAAATATTCTTTGAATATATTACAGAAAGCCCAACTACTTTAGAGGTTCAGGATTTGTGACGGTATTACATTCACATGAATCCTATAGTGTCTGGGACACATTTATTGAGCACATGGTGTTTTTATCAAAAAAAGGTAAGCCCAGTAAGTCAATAAATAAACTCTTAGGCATTTTTCTACTCTTTCTTTGCACATATTCTAAAAGATACATGTTGATCATTGTTAAATTCATGTTCATCCCCTTCCAAAAATGTCCTCATATGATCATTAGCAACTTTTGACTCAGGTATTTACAGCAACAGGGAACAATTTGAGTGGGAAAATGTGAAGAGAAGTGCAATTGCCTTTATTTATTAACTTTTTAACCTTAGGAGGGAAAAAAGGAAAAAACATAGATCTGGGAGTTCAGGGTTTCAGTTTCTAGCTATAGATAGGCCTTTCTGTTCTTGTTTGTGTATGAGTCATTGTCTGTTCAACCTTTAGTTTTTCTTTTCTTTTTTTTTTTTTTAATGTTTATTTCTGAGAGAGAGAGAAAGAGAGAGAGAGAGAGAGAGAATGCGCAGGGGTGGGTCAAGAAGAGAAGGAGACATAGAATCTGAAGGAGGTTCCAGGCTCTGAGCTGTCAGCACAGAGTCCAATGCGGGGCTCAAACTCACGAGCCATGGGATCATGACCTGAGCCATAGTCAGATGCTTAACCATCTGATCCACCTAGGTGCCCCATCAACCTTTAGTTTTCAAAACAAAATAAGGTTGGCTTGCTAAAATAAATATAATCTAAGGTCTTTTATAGTTCTATTCCACTTAGCCCATAATTAATCCATTCTAAAGATTTAAGGCAAAGGAATATTAGAGGTCTGGTCCCCTAAGCTTTCTCAAAGGTGCTTTACAAGTATTTTGTAAACCAAATTCCAGTTTCCTTTTTTTTTTTTCTTTTTGGATATATAACATTAATATTGTATTTGAAAAATGCACACTCCCATAACTATACAATGAATAAATTATTTTCTACTAAAGAACAACTTGGTGGTTTGGCTTTGAGGAAAGCAGCCAATTTCATCCATCACCTAAGCAGACATACTGGGAATTTATATAACAGGACAATAGGTATGATTTCTGAATGTTCCCCGAGAAAGTAAATTAAACCCAAGCCGCATTCCAGTCCTTACCAGAGGAATTCTACCCAAAGACAAGTGAGCTAAAACATTTTTAGGAGCAGCAAACTTTAGGGAGACCCACATTCATTCCCTGCATTACTTTCTTATTATTGTTTATCTTTTAATTTTGATTATATGTGCTTACATGCAGTCTTGACAATTATTTTTATAACCAAAGCTTTTCTTTTTATTTCTTTCATTGCTTGAAAAACCCAGAGAATTTCCTCTAGAGAGGCAGTATATGTTAATTTCGATACTCTTCTATTTTTTTCCTATTTATTGTTACTCATTTGTTCTCAGCCCAATACATGTTTCTTCATTTGCTCCTGAAGATAAGTGGGAAGGTCTTCTAAGGCTCTTTGGCTCTCTATGACACTTTTCATGCAGAATGAATGTGTCACCCTTCACACCTCTGAAAGTATAGGATGGGGGCACCTGGGTGGCTCAGTCAGTTAAGCGTCTGACTTCACCTCAGGTCATGATCTCATGGTCTGTGAGTTTGAGTCCCGCATTGGGCTCTGTGCTGACAGCTCAGAGCCTGGAGCCTGCTTCAAATTCTCTCTCTCTCTCTCTCTCTCTCTCTCTCTGCCTATCACCCACTCATGCTCTGTCTCTCTCAAAAATAAATAAACCTTAAAATATTTACAAAAAAACAAAGAAAGTATAGGATGGATTCCTACTAAAGAATTTGCAAGTGCTAGAGGGCATTCTTTCCAGTAAGTTATTACTTTTCCAACTCTACATGGTAATTGGAAACAATGTAAATAGAGCCAAAGGAATATAATTTTAAAAACACTGGCAATAAAACCACTCAATTGCAAACCAATTCATGGAATAACATGCTGATGTGCTTCTTCTATGAAAAGGTCCTTGTCTTTTTTTCCCCTATTTTTTGGGTGTAGAGGGTTAAACTTAATCATGATTTTGATCATTTGGTATATATGATGTTATATCCTGTGTTTGCTGAAACATAGTAACATATTGTATATTATTACAAGTTATCTATATACATTTTTAACATCCATATAGTATTCCATTGGATAAATCTATCACAATTAACCTAACATTTTTATTTTTAGACTCTTGGCTTGTTTCCAAATTTGTATAGTAGACACAATAAATATGTCTTCTCTTGCAAATATGAGATTTATTTCTTGTTTGTCTGTTCACTGTTTTCGGAGTATTTTCCAGAAGTAGAATTATTAGGTCAATAGGTCAGATTGTTTTTACATCTCTTGAAAAATATTACTAAATTTCTTTCCATGAAAGGCTTGTGTAAATTTATACTTCCATAGGCATTATATAAGCCCTTTCCCGCCTTTCAGAGGGTATTGTGATTTTTTAACAGAATCAAGTCTTGCAAATTTGATAGGAGAAAACAACATAAAATCTTACTTTCAGTTTGTATTTTTTGTTTATAAATTGAATTTTTGTATATGATCATATTAAGCTGTTGAACTTTTCTCTTTTGTGAGTTAACTGATGCTACTTTTCTTGCCTATTCATTTACAAGGTCTCATTATTGTAACAATTTGAATAATCTTTTTATATATATAAAATATTCATTCCTTCTGCAATACTTTCATTCCTTCTGTGAATATTTTTCCTAGTTTGCTCTTTACCCTTTAATTTAGACTTAATTCATTTACATATTTACAGTCATATCTTTGTGAGCTCTTTCATTGAAAGGTAAAAGGTCTCCTGTAGAAAGCTGATAAATATGAATTTCTATTTTCTCTATTTTTCTAATACTTTATTATTTATTTTTAAATTCCTCGCTTCCCAACAATGACAAAATCTTAGCCAGAATATCTAAAATTGCTTTGGAAGGAGAAGCCATCAGGTGTTCTTAGGTATTTTGGTAGCCCTTGGGTTACTCAAGCTAGGCCATATTGAACATTTGTCTACAAATGGCTACAAAGCACTACTGTTTACATTATTCAAAGCTCTACACCATTCAATGAGGGAAGAAGAAATGGAAGAAAAAGATAACAATACGACCTTTTGTAGCCAATCCCATGTCTTATATGCAATGCCTCTGCAAGTAATAGCAAAAATGGCATGGCCATCCTTAATCTGGGTAAATACAGGAACCGGCCATAGAAAACCATGGTCTGTTATAAGTATCTAACAAAAGAAACACACTAAATCATGGGTTTTATGTTATAAAGAAAAAACATTTACCCTGCACCATGTAACATGGTATAGCTAAATTAATTTTACTTTGGGTGCTTTGTACTAGTACTTTTCCCTAATTGAACCAGCCACAATGAGTCCAATAATACATCTTCTAAATGGTCAGTTTTAACACCAAAATCAATGCCATCTCTCATGGGTGATAGAGGAGATTTGTTTATAATTCATTTAACAGATTTTCTCTGTATACTGTCTTTGTGCCAGACCCTTTTCTAGGAATTAAAGATCTAAAATATAAGTAACACATTGACACTGCTCCCTAGGACAGTGATTCTTGAATCTGATAGATGGCTTTTTGAAGTATAGATTCTCAGACCCTACCTCAGATCCTCTCAATCAGTGTGGAGCCTAGTACTATTTGTGTTTCAAATTCTCCATGGTGATTCTGATGAGTCTTCAGAATAGAGGACCTCTCTGTGAGCTCAGAGAGCAGTGGGTGGATATCTTCTTAGAAATTAATAGGAATAAATTTCCATTTATCAGGTCATTAATCTAAAGCTAGAGGTTTTATATAGAGAATCTCAGAATTGTCATAATATATTTGGAAATCAATCAATGTTGTCACCATCTTACAAATGAAGAAACTGATCTTAAGAAAAGTTCAGGGGGCACCTGGGTGGCTCAGTCGGTTAAGCGACTGACTTTGGCTCAGGTCATGATCTCACAGTTTGTGGGTTCGAGCCCCACATCGAGCTCTGTGCTGACAGCTAGCTCAGAGCCTGGAGCCTGTTTCAGATTCTGTGTATCTCCCTCTCTCTCTGACCCTCCTCTATTCACGTTGTCTCTCTCTCAGAAATAAATAAACATTAATTTTTTTTTAAAAAAGGAAAAGTTCAGGAATTTGGTCAGGGTAATACATCTGTGGTCAGTGGGCCTCTGATTCTAACTCAAAGTCCTCTGACATTTAAGTCCACGTGAGAGAAAAAAAGAAAAACACAGTAACACTTTGGATTAACTGGACTGGACGCTCTTAAGAATCAAATAAAAAAGTTTCAGTACTTTGGTCAAGAATCCGCAGATTTCAAAACCAACCCACATGTCAGAGTGTGGTTAGTGTAAGGTGAGGGTGAGTCTGTCTGTCTCCACACTCTTTTCCTGGGGTTTCTAGTTTCATTTGGGCTGAAGTTTTATGTAACCCATCATGTCCTTCTAGGCTGATAGTAATCTTCCACCTACATCACAAACTGTAGGTTATATTTGCTTCCCTGATGAGTCTGCCAATTGACACCTTCAGGAAACTTCCAGGGAGCAAAGGAAATGCAACCACTTTTCATCTCTGCCTCTCTCCAAAAGGGAAGAAATTGCCTTGCTCCCTTCAATAAAGAAAAAGGCACAGGAAAAACTGTAGTCCTATAACCATATCTCATTTTCAGGAACATGGAGTCCCATGAGTTACACGAATTGAAAAAAGAGATTCACCCCCCCTCGACTCTTTTGAAAAACAAAAAATTTGAAGAGATGCTTCTTCCCCGTGGAGACAATCACTAGGTGTCTTTAATTTTGCAAAAACCACTTCTCATCACCAGATTTATCCTTAGCATGCATATAATCTGCTTTTCTGGTAAACTGTTCAGAATATCAGAGTAGGCAGGGAATGTACAAGTCAAATCTTAAGGGATCAACTTCATGTTTCGCATGTTTCATGCGAAAAATTAAAATTCTGAGAACTTCATCTTTCACCAAGAGTTTATCAGTATAATCAGGATCAACAAATTTTCTTGAACAATGGTTATATGTAAGATGCTCAGCTAGGTGCTGTGGGAGACACAGAAAACAAATATAATCTCTGATCTGTAAGAATTGACACAGTGTTTAAAAAAAAAAGACATGTTTCAGAGTTCCTGGGTGGTTCCATCAGTTAAGTGTCTGACCCGGTTTTGGCTCAGATCATGATCTCCCGGGTTTGTGGGTTCACACCCCACATCGGGCTCTGTACTGCCATTGCAGAGCCTGCTCAGGATTCTCTCTCTCTCTTCCTCTCTCTCTCTTCCCCTCCCCCACTCGTGCTGTCTCCGTCTCTCAAAATAAAGAAATAACTTAAAAAATAAAAAAGATGTTTCTTTGAACCCATGATGGACGTTCAATGCTAAAACACAATTTTTCAAAACTGAATGGTATTCCACAACCTTTTTTTTTTTTAAGTCAGAGATTCCTCAGCATCAACATCAAATTCTGTTATACTATAATGCAAATATTACTTAAATATGTGTACACCTAAGCTTACGTACAAATCTCTGATGTTTAGTGCACTTAGAAAGCTATAAAACCTAATCAAATTTAACAACAAAACTACAAAAACCGGTAACATTTAAATCAGTAATACTAATCTGTTAGATGGATGGTGTTACTGTATTGAAACTAAACTTGTACATTCAGCCTGAGTATAGTGCCCAGGGTTTCCATGAAAGTTCTTTTGAATTTCTCTTTCCATAACACTGGGGGATACCGCCACTTATGTTCCCCTAATTCTTTAAATACATATATATATTTTTTAATTTTTTTTTTATTATTTTTGAGAGAGAGAGACAGAGAGCAAGCAGGGGAGGAGCAGAGAGAGACGGAGACACAGAATTGGAAGCAGGCTGCAGGCTCTGAGCTGCCATCACAGAGCCCAACACAGGGATTGAACCCACAGGCCACAAGATCATGACCTGAGCTGAAGTCGGCCGCCCAACTGACTGAGCCACCCAGGCACCTCAATTTTTTTTTTCATAGAAAAGCCATCTGTCTCACAGCATCTCCTAAATCACCTGAGTTTCACTTGCCATGAACCCCTCTCCTCACTGATGTATTTAGTTGAGCCCTGCTCTAGTATTCTTCGAGAAAATCTTTTGCCAGTGGAATCACAAGGGCACATGTAGACTTGCCAAGTGAAACGGCGGGGGCGGGAGGGGGTGTTCAATTATTTGTTCATCGTCCAGCTGATCAAACACATGCTTATTAATTTTTTAGATAATCATCAAGGTGAAAACATTTAAACCCTTCTCCTTTCTCTCAAACATACCAAAACAATACAAATAAAAATGGATAAATTAGGGACTATGTCATCAGACACCCCAGGGACACACAGATTCATGCTGAGAAATGCTCACAACAACTCAAGACAATACATTTTCCAGAAGAAAAAAAAAAGAGCAAGATAGAAAAGTCTCCGTAGCAGGATGGAAAAAGTGGGTTCCAAGCAGAATTTCCAACAATGAATGGAATTTTAAATAGACATATGAAGAGAGAGCTTCCCAGGGCAGAAGAAGAATAAAGAGAAGCAAAGAAGCAGGAATCTTTCAGACCTGCTTGGGAATGGGGAGGGGGCCCAGTTAGCTCGAATATTCTGAAGGAGACATAGTGATTTAATTTTGCCATAAGAGTCGTTTGTCCCCGAAGTATGGTAATTCTAAGTAATGCTTAGACAGAAACATAAGTTGGTGAATAGACATTTAAAGTATTTTAATCACTAGTAATGAGGGATGTTGTCTTAACTTTCACAACATGCTACCCAAACCCATTGGTAACATCCAGCTAGGGAACAGAGTTCTTCCTGCTTTTGCATGTAGGAGAGCAGAGGTGGATTTATATTTCTTTGTTCATTCTCCCATTTAAGTTTTTTTTTTTTTTTTAACATTTATTCATCTTTGAGAGACAGACAGAGCACAAATGGGGGAGAGGCAGAGAGAGACAGAGACACAGAATCTAAAGCAGGCTCCAGGCTCTGAGCTGTCAGCACAGCCCGATACGGGGCTCGAACACACGAACCATGAGATCATGACCTGAGCTGAAGTCAGATGCTTAACTCACTGAGCCACCCAGGCACCCCCCATTTAACTTCTTTATAGGGAATTTAAGTTTTCCCTTAGTTCCCCCTTCCTTTATTCTAAAGATATACTTCTCAAGAAGTTAAATTATTTTGACTGATGAGCTATTTTCTATTTTTATTACTATGCGTTGGCCATCAGGGGAGTGGCAAGGAGCCCTCCAAAGTGCTAATGTACCATCTGATTAGGCACGTGCTGCCTTTTCCAAGCACTATTTTGCACTTTGGTGATTTAATCAGTGTAATAGCATTCTGAGGTGGCCTTCGCCTTCTCTGATCCTCTGGACCAGGACACACAACTCGGACATTTAAATCAATTACTCTACACTCTAAAATAAGATCCAAATGTTCAGGGGCAAAAATCCCTTCCAGGGCATTATAGTGTGTGTGTGTGGAGGGGGGCAAAGTGTGGGGGGGAATAAATTACTTTGCTATGTAAGTATAACTGAGCCTCCACCACCACCCAAGTCTGATGAATGGGGCAAGGAAGGGGGAGAACTGGAAAATAGTCAGAGACATGACTTATTAACCTGGGGGAGTGAGTGTGCACATGCTCCCCCTGCCATGGGGAGGGTGGATGCTTCCTTCCCATATATCAAGCAAGAGGGTCTCCAGGAGAACAATTTGTAGAGATTATGAGGTTAGTGTGCCACGGGAAATGAAGAATTGCATCTTATTTGTTTACTGAGATATTTGTTTATGTGGTGGACCTGCTAATTGTTCTCTGAACCCATTTGAACAGAAGTACACGGAAACACAGGAGAGGCCAAGAAACGGGAAGTGACACCAGAATGCTCTTAACTCCTGCTCTTTGTTATGGCAAGGAGGCCAGAGTTTCCTGTGAACAAGCCAAGGAACACCATGTGAGGCAGGCCTGACCTGGGCTGGCTTGCTAGGAGCCCACCCAAGAAGGCTGGCATGATGGGGAAAAGGAATACAGCAACCCGTTAGGTGGACCCCTCCAGGGAGAAGCTGAGAAGTGGTGGGGGGAAGAGACGCGGTGAAGCTGGAGCAGATCGCCCAATTAGGGAATCTTAATAATAAGGATATCTCTAGTAACCCCTGGATAGCTCACACATACATTCCACCAAAAAAACCAATGTTTGGATACTGTAGCACTTGACAAAGAAGCCAGAAGACCACCAATGTGTTGCTAGCTATGTAAAATCATTTCTGGTCTCTCTCAGGCTCCCCTTCCCCAAGTTTACATCATGGGAATGAGAAGAGAAACAAATGAGACAATGTCCCATATGCCACTCACAGCCTCTCTCTTGAACATTTCTTGGGCTGAAATCTGATAGATATCAGAGAAAGGGGAGATGATAAACATTTAATGAGGGTGTGAGGCTGGGGTTTGAAACTAAATGAAATTGGATTAGACTGGACTTTTTAATGATGCCAAGTGATAGATACCTATGAGATCTGTCATCATTAAGAGATAGGAAGGGCAGATTCAACATGAGAACATGAGTAGGAAAAAAAAAAACACCTCTTATTTGTACCTCACCACATTCAGACTTCAATGAGTTCCTAACCCCAGAAAAGAAAAAGCTATGAAATTCTATTTCACTGGGTTGTGGATCAATGAATTTGAGCATTAACAGAGCTGAGTTATAATCTTGTCTCTGCCCTTATCAGTCGGGTGTCCCTGGACAAATTATATAAATTGTTCTGTATGTTAATTTCTCATCCATAAAATTGGAGAAATGTTACCACCCTCATCAAGTCATTCACAGGATTATATGAAAATAACTCACAGGTAATCTGGTGGCTCTGCTTCTTCCTTTTTTCCCCATATCTTCTTACATTTTTTTCTATAATGCACACATATATTTTATAATATATAAAATGTTGCAATCAGTTGATATACAATTTTGTGTTTTGTTAATTTGCTTCATAGTTTAGAGCTTTTCACATATTGAAATTGCCACATATTATCAATTTAATATGCTTAAGGAAGCCATAATTTGCGAGAGAGTTTGCATAGCTGATTCCCTTTTGTGGGAAATTCGGGTTGTTTCCAAGCTCCTCCCTCCCTATGTAAACTATGATGTTGCTAACATTAAAAAGAAATTGCTTTAACACTTTCCCCATCCCTAAGGAGAAAAGGGCTTAGGCAGTCATTATTACCTTGGGATATCACTTCCCAAATGGAATTATTTATTCTATCAATTAATATTTTTATTGTCATCTCTTGAAAGTGCCCATATACCTAGAATACCTGGACTTCTAACTGGAAAATAAATGAAAAGAAAGCTTCCTCTTGACTTATGAGTCTTAGCTTCTTCTCTAAGGAACACAGACTTATTTAATTTGGCCTGGTTAAAGGAAAATTCCCTAGGAGTCCATGCTGGGATTTTCTAAGACCCTTCCCAATTTAGACTCAGGATTAAATAGCCTATAATAATTTCATGCCAGAGTATAGCAAAGCACACTGATTTAGTTCTATTAGTGCTTTTTTACCTACATTTCAGCTTTCTCTTCCCCAACAGGTTAGAATGCAGTTTCTTTATCTTTCCCAAGGCTGCACTGTAGATACCTCTTCCTCCTATCTGCCATCTGCTTTAATGCTGTCTTTTGTCCCCAAACCCCAGTTGCTCAGGTTCTAATTATTATCAACTTGCCCATTCAGGTAGCTGAAAGTCTCCTGAATAAATTACACACCACTGTATTCACATTAAGAAGCATATCGGGGAAAACCCACTATTTCCTACCATGAGAAGGGCATATGTGGGCTCCAATCATCTCCATTTCATTTCAGGCTTGCTGCTAAAATCAATTCAGTTTCTTTTTTTATTGAGACAGAATTTACATACCATAAAATTCATTTCTTTTTAAGGCTGAGTAATACACCATTGTAGAACTACACCACATTTTGTTTCTCCATTTATCACCGAATGGATGTTTGGATCGTTTCCACCTTTTGCCTTTTATGACTAATGCTACTATGAACACTTGTTTCTAAGGTTTTATGTAGGTATGTGTTTTTATTTTTCCTTGACATATAGGTAGGCATGGAATTGCTTGGTCATATGCTAAAACTGGTTAACCTTTGAGGAACTGACAGACTGTTTACCAAAGCCACTGCACCATTTTGCACTCTCCTCAGCCATTTTTGAGGGTTCCCCTTTCCCATATCCTACCAATACTTCTTGTTGTCTATCTTTATGAATATAGCCATCCTGGTGGGGGTGAAGTAGTATCTGAGTTTACTTTTAATTTTTTAAAATATGTATTTCTTTTTGAGAGGAAGAGCCAGAGCTCTAGCAGGGGAGGGTCAAAGAGAGAGAGGGAGATGCAGAATCCTAAGCAGGCTCCAGGCTCTGAGCTTTTAGCACAGAGCCTGATGCAGGGATTGGACTCCCAACCCTTGAGATCATGACCTGAGCCAAAATCAGATGTCTAACCGACTGAGCCACCCAGACACTCCATAACTGAGGTTTTGATTTAGATATACCTACTGGCTAAAGGTGTTGAACTGATCATCTTTTCATAAGGTAATTAGCAATTTGTATATCTTCATTGCAGAAATGGGCACTAAAATAATTTGGCTATTTTTAATTGGGTTATGGGTCTTTTTATTGTTGATATGGAAGTATTGGTGTATTCTGGACAGCAGACTTATCAGATATATGCTTTGTAAATATTTTTCTCATTCTGTGAATTGTGTTTTCGCTTTGTTGATTATATCCTTCGGAGTATAAAAGATTTACCTTTAATGAAGCTCCATTTTTAAATGTTTTGTTTGCTGGTGCTTATGGTATCATATTCAAGAAGCCATTGCTTAATCCTGTCATAAAGGTACAAATTAAGTTTTCTTCTAAGAGTCATATACATTTCACTTTTTGGTCATCGATCCATTTGAGTTAAGTTGTGTATATAGACTAAGTTGTGTTTCCAAATTCATTGGCCTTCGTGTGGGTATCCAGCCAACCCAACACCATTTGTGAAAAGACTGTTTTTCTCCCTTATTGAATTGTCTTTGCACTCTTCTCAAAAATCAATTGAACCAGTTGTTTTTAGACTCTCGATTCCATTCCATTGATCTAAAAGTATATCTTTATGCCAGGACTGTATCATCTTGTTTGCTGTAGCTTTGTAGTGGGTTTTGAAATATGGAAGAGCAAATACTCCAACTTTGTTCTTCTTTTTCAAGATTGCTGTAACTCTTTTAGGTACCTTGAATTTCCATGTGAATTATCAACTTTTCAATATGTGCCAAAAAGGCAGCTAGAATTTTTGATAGGAATTGTATGTAGATCAATTTGGGTAGTACTGCCTTCTTTAAAACACTGGGTCTCCTTTAGGGGTGCCTGAGTGCCTCAGTCGGTTAAGCGGCTGTCTCTTGATTTTGGCTCAGGTCATGATCTCACGGTTTGTGAGACAGAGCCCTGTTGTCAAACTGTGCTGATAGCTTGGGATTCTCTTTCTCCCTTTCTCTCTGCCCCTCCCTGGCGCTCTCTCTCTCTCTCCCTCTCTCTCTCAAAATTAATATTTAAAATTTTTAAAAAATACTGGGTCTACTAATGAACACAGAATGTGTTCAGTTTCTTTCAATAGTGTCTGTGCTTTTAAGTATACAAATCTTATACTTTTGTTAAATTTACTCCTAAATATTTTAGTCTTTTGATAGTATTTCAAATGGAATTGTTCACTTAATTTTATTGGTGTACAGTTCATTGAGAGTGTATAGAAACACAGTTTATTTTTATACACTGATCTTGTATCCTACAAGATTCTTAACTGAACTCATTTATTAGTTCAAATATTGTGTGTGTGTGTGTGAGTTTCTGATAAAGGGTTAGTAATAAAAAAATATAAAGAATTTATGAAAATGAAAACCCAAAAAACAAATAATCCAGTTTAAAAATGGGCAGAAGACCTAAATAGACATTTTTCTGAAGACATCCAGGTAGCTAACAGACACATAAGATGCTCAATATCACTCATTGTCAGGGAAACACAAGTCCTTAGGATCTCTATGTTAACATCATGCAATCTGCAAGTAGAGATTATTTTATTTCTTCCTTTCAAATCTGGATATCTTTTATTTCTTTTTCCTTTCTGACTTCCTTGGCTAAAATGTTCCGTGCAATGTTGAAAAGAAGTTCCATGAACAAACATGGTTTTCAAACTTTCCATCTTTAGCAGTAAGGAGGCCCTGGGAGTTTTGCATAGATGCACTCTCTGAGGTTGAGGACATTCCCTTCCATTCCTCATCTGTTGAATATTTTTATGATGAAAAGATGTTGCGTTTTGTCAAATGCTTTCTCTATGGAGATGAGCGGTTTTTTCGTTAGTCAATTAATGTAGTTATCACAGTGATTTTTTTTTTTTTAATAATTGAACCAAGTTTGCACTCCTGGGTTAAATCCACTGGATAATGTATAATCCTTCTTATATATGGCAGATTGTTAGAATTTTGGTGAAGATTTTTGCATCTATATTCATGAGGGATATTAGTCTGTAGTTTTCTTGTGATGTCTTTGTCTGGTTAAAGTATCAGGGTAGTATTAGCCTCTTTAGCTTTGTAGTGGGTTTTGAAATATGGAAGTTGAAAAAATAGTTGTTTTGGGACTATTAAGGGTTCATATTTATTCTTTTAAAGTTTGGTAGAATTCACTAGTAAAGACAGTTCTTCTGATCGTCTTTATTCCTTTAAAGTGAGTAGTAACATCCTTACTTTTATTTTTGATTTATTAATTTGGGTCTTCTCTCTTTTTCTCTTGGTCAGCCTAGTTAAAATTTACCAATTTGGGGGGCACCTGGGTGGCTCAGTCAGTTAAGAGTCCAACTTCAGCTCAGGTCATGATCTTGTGGTTCGTGGGTTCAAGCCCCGCATCGGGCTCTGTGCTAACAGCTCAGAGCCTGGAACCTGCTTCAGATTCTGTGTCTCCCTCTCTCTCTGACCCTCCCCTGCTCACGCTGTCTCTGTCTCTGTCTCTCCCTCTCAGAAAAAAATAAAAACATTAAAATTTTTTTTTAAAAATTTGCCAATTTTGTTGATGTTTTCAAAACACCAACTTTTGTGTCACTGATTCTACTGTTTTTCTAGTCTTTCTTTTATTTTATTTATTCCCACTCTAATATTTATTATTTCTTTGTTTTTGAGTTTGTCTTCATTTCCCGGTTTCTTAACGCTGACTTACTAATTTGATATTCTTCTTTGCAAATGCAGGCACCCACTTTGATAAGTTTCTCTCTCTGCACTGTTTTCACTGTATCACATGCTATGTTTTTATTTTCAATTATCATACAATATTTTCTAATTTTCCTGTGATTTCTCTTTGATCCACTGGTTATTTAAGAGTTTAATTTCTATAAATTTCTGGATCTTCCAAATTTCCTTATCTTATTGTTTGTAACTCTATTACATGATGTCCAAAGAAAGTGCTCTGTATGATAACAACCAGTTTATATTTCTTGAGACTTTCTTGGTGACTTAAAAGCTATGGTCTATCCTAAGGAATATTCTGTATGCACTTGACAAGAATGTGTTTGTGGTTGTCGTCGGGTGGAGGATTTAACAGGCGTCTTTCAGGTCTAGTTTTGCATAGTGTTCTTCAAATCTTTCTATTTCTTTGTTGATCTACTGTCTAGGTTTCTTCCCCTTAATATTGAAAGTAGAGTTTAGTTTAAGCCCTATGTTGGGCTCTGTGCCAACAGCTCAGAGCCTGGAGCCTGCTTTGGATTCTATGTCTCCCTCTCTCTCTGCCACTTCCCTGATCATGCTGTCTGTCTCTCTCTCAAAAATAAACATTTAAAAAATTTTTTAATTAAAAAAATGATAGTAGAATGTTGACATATCCAACTACGTTTTGGGGTCTATTTGTAAGTCTACATAAGCTTATAATTTTTATATCTTGTTATGGATGACTCTTTTATCATTATAAAATGTTTTTCCTTGTCTCTAGTAACAATTTTTCTCCTAAGGCAATATTGTCCGATTACTATAGACATTCCAATTCCTTTTTGGTTAATGATTACATGGTGTTTTTTTCCATATTTTTAAATCTACTTGTCTTTGAGTATGATGGGTACCTATTCTCAGCAACATGTAGTTGTCTAATGTTTGTTTTCTGAGTTTTGATGTTTATTTTTTTTTTACCTTCTTCCAATCCTTGTCATTTAACTGGAGAATTTCATTTATTTACATTTAATATACTTAATGAAAAGGAGGGAATTTTGTCTGAAATTTTGCTGTTTGTTTTCTGCCCATCAGATGTCTTTATTATTCCCCTATTCTGCCAATATTACCCTCTTTTGTATTAAATAAATATTATCTAGTATACGATTATAATTCTCCTGTCATTTATCTTGCTATATTTTTTGAGTTTTCTTTGTAACTTCCTTGTGGGTTGAAATTGACATTTTAAGCTTTAACAATTTAATTCAGATAAATACAACTTAATATCAATAGTCTAAGGATGCTTGGGTGACTCAGTCAGTTGAGTGTCTGACTCTTGATTTTGATTCAGGTCATGATCTCAAGTTCATGAGATTGAGCCCCATGTCAAATCTAAATAAACTTACAAAAAACAGTCTGCAAAACTTTTGCTTCTATGTAGTGTTATTTCCTCTCTCTCTATTGTGTGCTTATTGTCATACAAAGTGCATCTTCATGCATTACATGCCCATAAGCTAAGATTTATAATTATAGCTTTATACCATTGTCTTTTAAATCAGATAGAAAAGGAAAAAGTAAAATAATTTAAAAACACTTTGATACTGTGTTTTGTATTTATGTATAAGTAGCCTTTACCAGTATCTTTTATTTCTTCTTTTTGATTCTAGTTACTGTCTTGTGTCCTTTCATTTCATTCTAAAAGCCTCCCTTTAATATTTCTTCTAGGTACATCTGCTAGTGACAAATTCTCTCCTTTTTTTGTTTGTTTTTTGGGTTTGTCTTCTTTCTGTTTCTTTTTTAAATTTCTTTCTGAGAGAGAGAGAAATAGCATGAACAGAGGAGGGTCAGACAGAAGAAGATACAGAATCTGAAATAAGTTCCAGGCTCTGAGCTAGCTGTCAGCACAGAGTCCAATGCGGGCTCGAACCCATGAACCGTGAGATCATGACCTGAGCCGAAGTCGGACACTTAACTGACTGAGCCACCCAGGCACCCTGGGTTTGTTTTTTTTTTTTAATGTCTTAATTACTCTTTCTTTTTTGATGGATAGTTTTGTTAGCTATGGAATTCTTGGTTAAGTCTTTTTTCACCACTTAGAATGTTATTCCACTGCCTTATGCCTCTACAGTTTCCATTGTGAAATCATCTTTTCATCTAACCAAGGACCCCTTGTATGTATGAGTTGTTTCTCTCTTGCTGCTTTCAATGTTCTCTTTGTCTTTGGCTCTGATGGATTGCTTATGTGTCTAGGAATAGATCTTTTAAAACGTATCTTAATTGGAGTTCGTTCAGTTTCTTGGATGTGTAGATTTATGTTTTTCATAAAATTTAGAAAGTTTCAATTATCACATCTTCAATTATATTGTCTGCCCTTTTCTCTCCCTCCTGTTTTTCTTGAACCCCATTGTAAGTATGTCAATATCTCTTAGTCCCTGTAAGGTTCCGAGGCTCTGTTAATATTCTTCATTGTGATTTGTTTCTTTTCTCAGGTTCAATGATCTCATTTGACCTACCTTCAAGTGTGTTGATTCTTTTACTTTGCCAAGTCACATCTGACATTGAGCCCCTTCTAGTAATATTTTCATTAGTTATTAAACTAAATAATTATTTATTATTAGTTATTATTTCATTTAGTTATTAAAATTTTAATAACTAAAATTGTTATGTAATAACTAAAAAATTTTAAATTGTAAATTTATAAATTTTGTATAAAATTGTTATATAATAACTAAAATTTTTAAAATTTAAAATTTTAAAATTTACATAACCTCAGATTTCTACTTCATTATTTTTTAAGTAATTTATGTCTTTTTATTGATATTTTGTATTTGGTGATGCATTACTCTCTTTCTTTTAATTCTTTAGACATACTTTCCTTTAGTTCTCTGAATAGGCTCAAAATAGTTTTATCTACTAAGTCCAACATCTGCTCTTCCACAGGGACAATTTTTGCTGATTGTTTTATTTTTTCTAGTACATAAGCCATACTTTGTTTCTGTTACTGTTTGATTGGTTACTTTTCTGAGGTAATTCTGTAAAGTCTATATTCTTTGTGTTGCATGGTTTCTGAAGTTTCTTATTGGTTACTTTAATGATCAGCTAGTTTGATGATTGGATAGAGATTTCCTTAAACATCTGAAATCAGTGTTTTCCAGTCTTTGCCAAGTGGTTCTTTGTGTGTGTTGGGAGATGACTTCAGCACAATGCCACTCTTGCTTTCGCTTCCTATTTGCTCAAAGCCTCAAGGTTAGTGAAAGGTGAGAGCTTAGGACTTTCTCATGTCTTTCCTGAGCATGCACCTATGTGCATGCATGTGGTCTTCTAGATTTCCAAGAATATGCCAGAGCTTTTCAAAGCCCTGATAGATAGCTCATTCTCCAGATCTTTCCAGATTTCTGGTTAACCTACTGCTTGCCCCAATTTTTATCCACAACTACAATGTTAAATATTTGTGTGTGATTGTTTTAATGACTACCCCAGGGGAAAGCTGTTTGCTATGAACAAATTCTGAGTCAGGCCAACAAAAGCATCCCCATCAGTGAAGTCTTCCAGAGAACCAGAAAATGGGTTAAATAATGAAAATTCTCTGGGAATGGGGCTTAGAAGAAGCTCCAACCCTCACATTCTGTGCCCCCCCCCTCAGTGACTACCAGGCTTCTGTTTTTCACTAATAATGCAGGATCTTGATCCTCAAAGCTACCCTGGATCTGGGAATAAGAAGATGGAAACATGGAAAGTGAAACCACAAAACTTATTCTATGCCCATTCAAAAAATTTTTTGTTTATTTATTTTGTGAGAGAGAGAGAGAGAGCATGCATGCAAGTGGAGAGGGGGAGGAGGATGGGGTGGAGGAGAGAGAGAATCCCAAGCAGCCTCTTCACTGTCAGCATGTAGCCTGACATGGGGCTCAAACCCACAAACTGAGATCATGACCTGAGCGGAAATCAAGAGTAGGATGCTTAACCAACTGAGCCTCCCCGATGCCCCTGAAACTTTTTTTAAAAATAGTCTCCCAGAATGCTTCAAGCCTTTGGTTAATTTTCAGACTTCTGAAAAACTTAATTCTGACAATTTTTGCCACTGTCCTCCTTGACTCACTGGAGGAGAAGATTAATGAAGGTTCTGACTCTGTTAATGTTACTCTCTCTAGTAGCTTCTTAGACTACTAGTTTTGTCTCTTTCCAAACCACTCCTCACATGGATGGCAGATTAATCTTCTTAAAGCCCAGCTAGGACCATATTATCATTTTAGAAACCTTTGATGGATTACACACCTTCTATCCTTTTTTTTTTTTTTTTTTTTTTTTTTTTTTACACACCTTCTATCCTTGATCTGGTATACATGACAGTCTACAACATTAGTTGCAGCTAATCTCTCCTTAACCTTGGCTGCCACAATTTCCCTTACCTCTCTTCTAGTCTCTAACCCAACAGAGTACCTGTTCTAGAGTTTCTCACCTTCATGGGCTCCTCATAACTTCTATTTTGTGGGGAGAATGCTGGACGTTGGATGGGATTTCTTTCACTGGACCAACAGCTCATGTGTGGAAAGACTGGTTGTTAGTGGGTCAGAGTCTGGGGGAAGGGGGAGGCATGGTCACCTGAGCTGGTGGGGACATCAGCTGCCTTTTCTGATATATCTTTGCTGAGTCTATGGAGTTAGGTTCTGCTGAGTCACCATTTGTTAGACCAAGTGTGATTAACATCAACAAGACATCTTATACTTAGATTGTGTGAAATCTCAGTGTTCCTAAGAAAAGTCTATGAAATGGAAAAATCTACAGTTCTTCTTCATTGTGTGTTTCCTTCCTGTTAGTCTCCTTCAACCATTCAAAAAACATAAAACAAAACAAACAAACAAAAAACACTTCACTTCTGACACTTCTGGTCAGTAAATATGTGGAGACATTTCCCCCACAACATGCAATTCTCTGTGACACCAGATGAGTGTCCTACAGTTTAACTCAATTCTAATACTATCTACTTGTAATAGTGTCAGATCTCACAGGTTAAGGGCTCAGTCCCACAAGACTTCCCCTCTCCCCAATTCAGAGGTGAGTCACAAGCCCAGGTTGTTAACTGTGCTTCTGACCAACAAGTTTCTGACCAACTAGAGGTTCCAATGACCCCCTCTTTTGGTTTGATTAATTTGCTAGCATGACTCACAAAACTCAGAGAAACATTTCACTTATTAGGTCACCAGCTTATTATAAAAGAATATGACTCAAGAACAGACAGATAGAAGAGACACCTAGGGCAAGGTATGGGGAAAGGGTGTGGCATGCCATTCTCCCCATTCCTCCATGAGTCAGCAATCTGGAAGCGTTCTGAACACTCTCATTTGAGGTTTTAATAGAGATTCCTTTACATAAGCACATTTGATTAACTCATTGGCCATTGGTGATTGATCTCAGCCTCCAACCTCTCTCCCCACCCCATAGGTCCAGGAGCGGAACTGGAAGTCCCAATCTTCTAATCCCATGGCTGCTTCCCCTGGCAATGGGTTCTCATCCTTAGAGGCTTCCCGAAAGTCACCTCATTAATGCAACAAAAGCATCTTTCAGCATTCTCCACACTTAGGAAATTCCAAGGGTTTTAGGAGTTCTGTGCCAGAAATGAGGTCAAAAACCAATACATTTCTTGTTATAAATCACAATTTTATAGTATAAAAGTATACTATATGTAATAGTACATAGCAAATTTAGTAAGATAATATACAGTAAATATATGGTAATATAAATATAATATATAAATATATAGAATATATAGTATAAACATACTATATATACTATATAACATAATATAAATATGTATAAATATTATAAAAGTATACCTAAATATAAATATATTTACTATACTACACTATAACTATATATTAAAAATACTTACCAAATATACTACATATAGTATGCACTATAAATATATAGTAAATGCTATAAAGATATATAGTAAACATAAATATATTTACTATATTACACTATATACATATTATAAACATATAGTAAGTATACAGTATATAGTAAATATCACAATATAACATACATATATAATAGTATATGACAAATAGTATAAAATTATAACATTGTGTCATAAAATTGCATGAACATAAAAAGTTTATATAGTCAGGGGCACCTGGGTGGCTTAGTCAGTTAAGTGTTCCACTCTTGATTTCAGCTCAGGTCAGAATCTTATGAGATCAAACCCCACATCAGGATCAGCACTGAGTATAGAGACTGCTTGAGATTCTCTCTCTCTCTCTCTCTCTCTCTCTGTCCTTCCCCTACTCTATTTCTCTCAAAATAAATAAATAAACATTAAAAAAAATAAGAAGTGAATATAGTCCATCTCTAGCCACTTTTTATGATAGGTTCTGTGCTTGCACTTAGAGTTGTCGGAAGATAGTATGCAGTTTGATATTTGACTTTGAGGGGTTTCCAACCACACCAGATTAATATACCCAAGAATGTGAGTAAATGCCAGAAAAGAAATTAGCAGTGTGTAATATGTTAGTATTTTACTACAGCCAAAGGAGAGAGATGCCAGGGAACTCTCCTATGGATGAGAGATTAGAGTAGGGATTTACAAGCTTTTAGGAGACAGAAAAGAGGAAGGATTTTGGGAATAGGACATAGGAGGGCGTAGGAGGTGCTCAAAACTTTTTAAAAAATGAACATATGACTTAATTTCAATGCATGTTTAAAGGAAGTGGTTGTGATTCTCACTTACAAAGGTTCTCACCTCAACATTATTGATGTTTGGGGCCTAATAATTCTGTGTTATGGAAGGATGCTATCTATGTCATGAGATGCCAGGCACCATTCCCAGACTCTACCCACTAAATGACACTAGCTCTCCCGCCAGGTGTGAAAGCCAAAAATGTCTCCAGACTTTTTTTTAAA
Organism: Hyaena hyaena; assembly: GCF_003009895.1. Classification (NCBI taxonomy): domain Eukaryota; kingdom Metazoa; phylum Chordata; class Mammalia; order Carnivora; family Hyaenidae; genus Hyaena; species Hyaena hyaena. The sequence goes on from NW_024082504.1 coordinate 147,408, forward strand.
GGTCTCCTATTTGGGGAGGGGAATAAAATCACCCTTGGTTGAGAACCACTCCCAGAATGTAATGGTTTTAAACAAAAATGGGTTGTCATCTCTCATAAATCTGTGGGTTGACTGGGCTCAGGAGGGCCACCCACAGTAAGACCTTAGCATAAAGCTGAAGAAATCAGATGTAAATGCCAAATTTAGAAAACATGGAACAGAATTGGTTTCAGGACTGGAGAGCCAAGCATCTGAAGCCAGGAGTGGGCGGACAGACGATCAAGCAATTTTGTGTGTAAGCAAATGGCTGCCGAAGCTTTAACACCTTCTGTGAGCACCTCTGGGTGCATGGTGGCCAGACTAAATAGACTGACAGGTGTATCAGTCACAGGGATAGATTTGATTGGCTCAATGATGAAGGCAAGGTAGACATTTACTTGCTTCCCCAAACACCAAAAGAGTCGGGAAAGGACCTCAATAATCTGAGTTGTGACTTTTCAAATATAACAGCTTTTCCAACAAAAATCACCTGGAATACATATATATACTGTGATCTTTTAATATTTTTACCTGCTACCCTTGTTCAGCTGCTCTACCTCCCTCGTGGCTACATTTCTGTCTATTTTATAAATGTTTGTGATAAAAATGTTTTTCTTTTTTTTTTCTTTCAGTTTTTCTTTTTGGGTTTTAGGCAAATCAAGATGAACTCTATTGTATGTCCACCCTTGAGCCTGCGTTCCTGTGTCCACATAACAGTAACATAGCACATAACTTATATGACAGTCTTACGCTTGGGAGATATCACACACTTTTTCTCATTCAATCTTAACAAGAATCCTTTGAGGTATGAACAGAATCTCCCTCATGAGAATGAGTTTATGGGTATCTTATTCATTTTTTTGTAAATCAGCATAGAACTTACTCAATCAGTTATCATTGTCTTGGATGCCAAGTAATAAGTAAGGAAATTGGACCCAGAGTTAAGTGGTTGGGTGGTAAACTGAAAAGAACAATGGCATTGAAAAGACATGTAGGAAACTTAAAAATATATTGCTAAGTGAAAGAAGCCAATCTAAAAAGATTACACAGCATATGATTCCAACAGTATGACAGTCTAGAAAAGGCAAAACTATGGAGAGAGTAAGCAGAGTAGTGGTTGCAGAGGGCAGGTAAGGGGAGGGAGGAATAGGCAGAACACAGAAGATGTGTAAGGCAGTGAAAGCACTCTGTACTATACTACACTGTATTATAGTATTATAATGTATTATACTATAATGATGGATACATGTTACTAAGTATATGTCCTAACCCATAGAATGTGTAACACCAAAAGCGAATCATAACACGAACTACAGACTGGCCAATTATATAAAAAATGTACCTCTCTGATCAGAGATGTTGACAATGGAAGAGGTTATGTATGTGTGGGGGTAGAGGGTATATGGGAAATCTCTGTACCTTCCTTTTAATTTTGCTATGAATTTAAACTCCTTTAAAAATAAAGTATTTATTTTTATAGATTTTGGATACTAGCCCTTTAATCTGATATGTCATTTGCAACTATCTTTTCCCATTCCATTGGTTGCCTATTTGATAATAAGCTAGGAAGGAAGGAAGGAAGGAAGGAAGGAAGGAAGGAAGGAAGGAAGGAAGGAAGGAAGGAAGAAAGAAAAAGAAAGAAAGAAAGAAAGAAAGAAAGAAAGAAAGAAAGAAAGAAAGAAAGAAAGAAAGAAAAAAGAGTTTTTGTTTGGGGTGTTTGTTTTGGAGGGGAGTTTTTTTTTAATGTGTATTATTTATTTTTGAAAGAGCGAGACAAAGCACAAGCGGAGAAGGGGCAGAGAGAGAGAGTGGGAGGCACAGAATCCAAAGCAGGCTCCAAGATGTCAGCACAGAGCTCGACTTGCAGCTCAAACTCACAAACCATGAGATCATGAGCTGAGCTGAAGTCGAACACTTAACCCTCTAAGCCACCCAGGTGCCCCAGGAGTTTGTTTTTTGTTTTTTCAAGAACCATACATTGATAGTAGAGAGTCATGGATTTTCATTGTTGTGCTAGCTGGGGAAAAAAGGGTGGGGGGGCTATAACTTTATGCAAGATACTCCACCCTGTCTCAATTTTTCTTGTCTATAAAAAAGAGGAGGATATCTTTATTTGTTAAGGGCACAGTTTCTATTTCAGTCATGCCTGCCGCATAGAAGAGATCCAAAACTTATTACTTGAAGAAATGAACCAGCAAATGAATGACTGTACTGGATGACCTCTACTGCCCTTGTCAACTCAAACACTCTAAGATTCTAGAATTCATGGTTTGCACAACCAGCTAGTAACCTGAGTTCTTCACTTGTGTTCTAGGTCTCCACTATACGTTCTTTCTCAAGGAATTTGCTAGTGCAATTACATGCTTTCCGAAGCAGCATCAAGGTCTTCATTTTTACTGGAGTATCTCATAAGCAAACATACATGCTCTCCTATCTCCTACCTTAAAATACAACAAAATAAAATAAAAACAAGAAAACCTTTTGACTTAAGTTCCTGTATACCTAAGCCCAAGTTTCTTCTGTCAGTTCACTCTCCTACTGCCTTGTAGCCTGTTCCAATCAAACCTTTCTCACAATAACCTCACTAAACCAAGCACTCCTTTATTATAAAACTCAAAGGTACTTCTCAGACCTTACTTTTCTGGACTATTCTGTAGTATCAATCTACCAGGAAGACTCATTCTTTTTATCCACCTCTATAAATATTTTTTAAATGCATGGAAATGAAAATTCTCTTTCTTCACTTTATTTTTCATTCCAAGTTAATAAAATGTATAGCATTTGTTATTTGCAATTCACTCTATTGAACTGAGAGTTGATGAGGAACATATTCACGGGAAAAAAATACATATATATTCTATATATCCTACAGAGTTTCATGGTGCCAGCTGCCAACATGAAAAGCAACACTTTCAACACTTAAAATAAATGAAATAAAAACTACAAAGTCAAGGGGAAAAAATCAATAAAACTAAGAGTTGGCTTTCCTGAAAACATAAACAAAGTAACTTTCACTAGACTAACCATGATAAAAAAGAGGAAGGACTCAAACATAATTATAAATGAGGCAGGTATATTACAACTGGAACCACAGAAATACAAAGGATCATAAGAAGCTATTGTAAGCAATTGTATGCCAAAAAAATTTTTTGATTACCTAAAAGAAATGGATAAATTCCTAGAAACACACAATCTACTAAGACTAAATCATGAAGAAATAAAAAATATAAACAGACCAGGGCACTGGGTTGAGCATCCAACTCTTGATTCTGGCTCAGGTCATGATCCCAGAGCTCACAGGGGATCCCAGGGTTCAGGGGATCAAACCCCATGGTGCTCAGCATGGAGCTTGCTTAAGATTCTCTCTCACTCTCCCTGCCCCTCTCCCCTGCTGGTGCTCTCACTCTCTCATAAATAAATAAATACACAAATATATAAATTTTAAAAAAGAAAATATGAACAGATCAATAATGACTAAGAAGATCAAAGCAGTAATCAAAAACTTCCCAACAAGGGTGTCTGGGGGGCTCAGTCAGTTCAGCATCCAACTCTTGATTTCAGCTCAGGTCATGATCTCATGGTTTGTGAGATAGAGCCCCACGTTGGGCTCCATGCTGACAGCACAGAGGCTGTTTGGGATTCTCTCTCCCTCTCTCTTTGCCCCCCACACCTGTTCATGCACGCTGTCTCTCTTGCTCTCTCTCAATAAAAATAAATCAGTAAACATTTTTTAAAAGCCTCCCAGGGATGCCTGGGTGGCTCAGTTGGTTAAATGTCTGACTTAGGCTCAGGTTATGATCTCATGGTCCCTGGGTTTGAGCCCCACATGTGGGCTCTGTGCTGACATCACAGAGACTGCTTGGGATTCTCACTCTTGCCTCCCTCTCTGCCCCTCTGCCACTAGTGCTTTCTCTCTCTCTCTCTCTCAAAATAAATGAACTTAAAAAAATTTTAAAATAAAAATAAATAAAAGCCTCTCAACAAAGAAATGTCCAGGATCAGATGATTTAACAGGTGAATCCTACCAAACATTTACAGAAGAATTAATGTCAACCCTTCTCAAATTCTTCCAAAAAAGAGGAAGGAACACTTCCAAACTCATTTAAGAGGCCAGCTTTACCCTTATGCCAAAGTCAGACATTACAAGAAAACTACTGACCAACATTCCTGATTAATATAGATGTAAAAATTCTGAACAAATTTCTAGAAAACCAAATTCAACAGCACATTAAAAGAATCATACGCTGTAATCAAGTGGGTTTTATCCCTGGAATGCAAGGATTATTCAACATATGGAAATCAGTACACATGTTACACTACATTACTAGAATCGTAGATTAAAAAAATCATATGATCTCAATAGATGCAGAAAAACATTTGAAAAAACTTAATGTCCTTTTATGATAAAAATCAGCAGATTTAGTATAGAAGAAACATATCATAACATAATAAAGACCATATATGAAAAATTCAGTACTACCATCATACTCAACAATGAAAATCCAAAGGATTTTCTTCTGAAAATCAGAAATAAGACAAAGGTGCACAATCTCACTACTCTTATTCACCATTTTACTAGAAGACCGAGCCAGAGTTTAGCCAACAAAGAGAAATAAAAGGCATCTCAAATTGTCTCTCTTTACAGATTATATAATCATATATAGAAAACCGTGGGGTGCCTGGGTGGCTCAGTCAGTTAAGCGTGTGACTTTGGTTCAGATCATGATCTCAAGCTTTGAGTTCAAGCCTCTGTGCTGATAGCTCGGAATCCGGAGCTTGCTTTCCTTTCTTTCTGCCCCTGCCCTGCACGTTCACACTCTCTCTCTCACTCGCTCTCTCGCTCTCGCTCTCAAAAATAAATAAACAATAATAAATTTTTTTAATAAAAGAAAGAAAACGCTGAAGCCCACATTGTTAGAACTAATAAATTTGGTATAGTTACAGGACACAAAATCAGCAAACAAAAATCAGTTATATTTATATACACTAACAACAAAACACTGGATAGAAAAAGAAAAAAATCCTATGTACAATAGCATCAAGAACAAAATATTTAGGAATAAACTTAATCAAGGAAGTGAAAGATCTGTACATTGAAGACTATAGGACATGTATGAAAGGCACTGAAGGAAAACAAATAAATAGAAAGGTATCCCGTGTTCATGGATAAGAAAACTAATGTTTTATTAAAATACCCATATTACTCAGACCAATGTGTAGATTTCATGTCCCTCAAGTTTGTATTCCAGTTTAGCTGTAACAGACGTAATGTATGTATCACCAAGTATCAAAGACACTGTATGTTACCAATGTTTACCAACACTAATACCAATAATTGACTCAAACTGTATTATTCTAGGATTTTATAAATAATGCCCTTATTTAATCTATTGTTAAGAAAGTAGCTGATTCGCATATAATGAAACCACAAACCATAATTTACATAGCACATTCCTTGAGGGCAAGTGCAATCTTAATCTTCTCTGAGTTCCTAGGTAAAGAGCAGGAGTCAAGAAAAATGTGTTACTGAACAGTACCCTCCCTGAGAGCTCTGCCAGACACTTTGGGCTTCGACTTGTTTCTTCCAGCTTGTGCTCCTTTTATAATGACAGTCACACATTTCTATAGGCTCTGACTTCTTTTTCTAATTACAGCTCTATCTGAGAGGGTAATCCTTATTCTTCGCAACCTCCCCCGCTCCTAATTTAACACTTAGCATAGAAGGAATTTACACAATAAACACAAGATAACGATAATGATGAGCTGGGGATGGCTCTGAATGCAATCACAGAAGTGAGTCAAAGTGTCTTCTTTCCTGACACAGCTGTCAGATCCTGATGACGTGCGTGCAGTCTGTCCCTTGGCTGGGAACTGGTGTTTGATACATTTTAAACTAAGTCAGAGTCCGGCAGCTAGTAATTGGATCCCATTGATTTTTAATGAGTCTAATTGTCTCAAGGGTTACTGAAGCTAGTGTTTTTTTCTTCCCCCAGTATGTAAACTAGCTTGGTTGCTAACACTGGGAGCAGCCAAAAGGTTCACCAGAAGCTAATGCTAGTTAGCCACAAATTGAAAGGTAGCAGGGTTGAAGAGGGGTTGAGAGAGAAACCTTTGGCAGAGGCAGTGACTAATCATGGCAGACAATTTATTTGCTCCAGAGCTCATTGCAAAGGGCAATAATTGTTTTAAATAGAAAAGGTGTTGAATTATAATTGGGAGTAATTGAAACTCACCAAAATATTGAATAAAACATTAGATAGTTTAACCGGCATTATCTTTATGATTGTCTACGGGAGTAAGAGCAGCGCAGCCCTGTAAGCCTTGCCTAAAGCCCAAGTCTCTGCCAATCATTACTGCCAAGTGTTTACTAGCAAGGGCCCCGGCTAAGTAGATACCAGGCTCTACTGGTTGTATCCGCATGGCGCTTCCCGAATGTACTACGGAGTGGGGGCGAGCGCAGAGTCCGTTTCCAAAAGAGTGAGCTTTGTAAATGCGACAAGTGCACTGGGCTGCGTGTCTTGCAGCAGCCTCTGTGCGCTCTGAGCAACATTTCCACAAGCCATTATGATGTTGCTCAGCATGCCATCTCTCTGTGCACAGCCCGGGCAGGGGCTATTAACTGCTATTTTCCAGCTGTCACCCTCGCCGTGTTTGCTGTCACATCGTTTGTCGGACAGATTCCACCTTTGTGGCACATCCCCTCCTTCCTCTCCTCACCCTGCACCCATTGACAGGCTCTTCTTGTATTCCATCTGGCCATGACACCAAAATGACAGTCAGAGGGATGAGGGCGGGAGGCTTAGGTGGCCGAGACTAGGAAATTTAACTGAGTCTGGCAGATGGGGAGGACAGTCACAGATGACACAAAGGTGGCAATGGAGGGACCCACAGGGGAAGCATACTTAATGTCCCCTCATTAGATGATGAGGATTGATGGCAGACCCCATGTCCTATTCAATCTCAATGTCCCCATGACCTAGCCCACTGTCCATTTGAATAACACGAGCTTGTTGAATGAACCTATACAGTGCACGTCTATACAGCATAGTGCTGTGGTTGACAGCAAGGGCTCAGGAGTTGGAGAGTGCTGGGTTCAAATCCTGCCTCTACTTGTGCCCTGGTTGTCATACTAAAATAGTCTGAATAAACATCAACAAGTACTTAATTGCTGTATATCCTATATTGACCATGTGTAAAATGGGAGTAATAGTGGTCCCCAACTCATAGATGAGATAACACAAGCAAATCAGAGCACAGAGCCTAGCATACAATGAGCCATTGAGAACCCAGGAAGATAGCTACCATCTTATTTGGCCATGGTAGGTTCCCAATAGACACATGCAATGGTCAAAGTGCTTCTTTTTGTGGCATATTTAGTGCTGAGCTGAAAGCCTTCTTTGTTACCAGCTCAGACATTTCAAACAGTTCTGTACCTGGAGTGAGCAGGACCAGGCAAGGGAAACTAGTCCTAGCTAGTCAAGGAAAGGCTCCCTGTGTTTTGTGCTTAAGACCCAGACAACAAGGGTCATGATCCAGTTTCCAGATCCCCAAAGTCCTCCAGTGTGATTCACCTTCCGGACATAGCCTCTCTGAAGGTGAGAGGAGGAAATAAGGAAGAACAAAGGAAAAGAGGTTTTCTTCCTTGAAGTCTGTGACTGTCGGCCTTACCACCGTGAGTGCTTCCTTTGCACCCATGAGGTTAGCTCAAGGAGCAGCCCTCTCCTGCCCACCAGCTTTGTGAAGGAGGCATTCATTGCCCCTTATTATTTATTCCTTTAATTAAAACCCCTAGACTTCGTGATCACAACCTGATTGTGTCATCCTGAAGACTCTATTTTGTCTTGGCCCCATTAGAGTATTTTCCTCCCAGACACATGGAGAGCGAGAGAGAGAGGCTGGGGTAAGGAAGTTGCAGGGAGTTTGGCTGAAATCTGGAGGCCTTGGGAGGCTACCCAACTGAGCTGTCTGAGAACACCGATTTAGAGAGACGGCTGGATCAGACGCCTGGCTAACCATAACATGATGGAAGTCTCAAACGTGCTGGGAAAGGGTAGGATATTGTGAATTGCACACAAAGTCACGGTCGAAATATTAAGGCTTGATTGGAGATACAGCACATGCATTAGGGCTGGCACTGGGTCGGTTCAGACATGGTCCAGATGTGGTCCAGATGTGGTCCAGATGTGGTCAGAAGCCTGTTATTTTTGTGAGCCTGTGACCTGCACTCTTGGGCCATATCCAATGTGCTAAAAAACGGAGTCACGTCGGAAGGACGGTATTAACATAATCTTACATGAGCATTTCCTAAAGAAAGTTCTAGGCACTGCACCCCTAGAGAGAACATCCCCTGAGGAGAAGTGATGCTGTCAAAAGAGGAAATGTAAAGGAAAGTCACAAACACCCTGGAAGAAAAGCAAGACTCTGTTCACTTTTCACCTTTCATTGGCCCACAATATACAGGAGAAAGCGAAAAATCTTGTCTTGGTCTCTCCTTTGCATGCTCACTCTCTTGCTCTTTCTCCAACAGAGATTTATGGAGTCAGTATGATTCTTAGAGTCCTTTCAGAACGGACAGCCCTTGAGTGCAAACCACCTCATTAGCAAGTAAAGAGCATGCGGTGAAGAGAAAAATAAGATTCTCCCTTCAGCCCACTTTGCCTTCGTTTCTGATACATCTTGAATAAAAATGAGAGGCACTGTCTGCTGCCCAGACTGAGTGTGGGCAGGATCCGTGGACCCCGGGGGATGTCCACGCTATGAGCCAGCTGAGTAAAGCCCTTTCTGGGCACAGGAGATGAAGACGTACTGGAAAACCCCCTGAATAGGGCAGCTCATGTCACAGCGAGCCACAGCAGTGTGATGGTTACAAGGTGGGTCGGGACCAGAGAGCATCACTTTGTCTTCTTTAAAGGAGAAGAAAGGTGTGTAGCTATTATTTATCTTTAACTAAATTCTACTGAATGGCTGATATGAATTCACACTTAAGAATAAATGGTCTCGGATCTGCCTCTGGGATTCGTTTTCTGGAATCCACAGCAACCACCTGAAGGCTTGGAGAGGGGAGGGTGCCGCCTGGCCCCCTCTAGAGGGCTGAAATCAGGCTCCACGGCATGTTCATTTCAAGCCATTTACAATCAAAAATAAATGAAAACCAAGTACACTTTCTACCCAGACCCATGCCAACAATATGTGGTCTCTCTATCAACTGCCCAGGCCAGCTCAGAGAATGGCAGAAAATCAGGAATTGTTACAGGAAGCCCAGAGAGAGGAAAGAACATCTTCTGGAGGATGATAGGGGGTTAGGGGCTCAAGGTCAGGAAGGCTGACTCTGCTTCCTCTGAGAACTTCTTCCAAGGCATATCACAACTGGTGAGACCCTTCTGGGCATTGGCTCATTCTGCCATTTACCACACTGCTGTCTTGGAAGACGCAGAGTCTTCTGCACCCAACACCTGCTGCCTTTACAGTCTTGAAGGAGATTCAACTTGGAGAAGAATTTAGCCAGAAGTCAGAACAGTAGGTGAAGCATGGAGAGAAGGATTTGGCCTATGTTGAGGTGACTTTTTTGCCCCACAGATGGTTGAGCCATTGGCCATATTTTTTTTAATGTCTATTTATTTATTGAGAGAGAAAGAGAGAGAGTACCCAAGCAGTCTCCACAGTCAGCATAGAGCCTGACTCAGGGCTCCACCCCAGGAACTGTGAGATCATGACCTGAGTCAAAATCAAGTGTCAGACCCTCAATGGGCTGAGCCACCCAGACACCCCACCCAGGGGGCCATATTTTAAATGAATGTAGACCAGCAGGAGATCAGAGTGTGATAAAAACTCTCTTTACTCTATCAAGCCTCCCTCTGATTGAGGACACTGGTGTGTGGATCTGGTCCCTGGGAGGAAGGTGGACGAATTCTCATAAAGAGCTTCTGGGAGGGTAAGATCTGCTGTCCCGAAACTGGCTCACGAGGTTTGAAGGAAGAATATGTATGGGGTGCACCGTGCAGAGAGGAGTAACGGGACTCCATGATAAAATTACTGGACCGAGAGAGTCTAGGCTAGTGATCTTGAGTTCAAGGCAATGTGCTCCAAACATGTAAGGCGGGCGATCGTGGGCAGCTGGTGACGATTGTTGAGATGTATCAGAGCCTAGCCTGCCCCATGGAGTCGACATCTCAAACTGGGACCATATCTGAAAAGGAAGTGAACCGGGGAATGCCCTGGACACAGGAGCCATCCATGCCAGACAAGGGCTGGGCTCAGCACCAGCCCTGGGGATGGCCAGAAATGAGAGCAGTGGCACAGCCGCCCTTAGTAGAACCTCTTTCAGGGCTGGAACTTAGAGAGACCCTCCCACTGTGGGAAGAGGAAGCCTGAGCTGCTGGGAGAGGGACAGACCCAAGACTTCCCATGGACGTGTGCATTGTTCTGGAGCCAAGATTGTATTAAAAAAAAAAGAAAAAGAAGAAGAAGGCAAGAAAAGAAAAGAACATGCAATGAATCAAACTTTTCAAAATGTTAACATAATCAGGGGCGCCTGGGTGGCTTAGTCGGTTAAGCGTCCAACTTTCGCTTAGGTCATGATCTCGCGGTTCATGGGTTCGAGCCCCGCGTCGGGCTCTGTGCTGACTGCCGGCTCAGAGCCTGGAGCCTGTTTCAGTCTGTGACTCCCTCTCTCTCTGACCCTCCCCTGCTCACGCTGTCTCTCTCTCTCTCCTAGAAATAAATAAAAAACTTTTAAAAAAATTAAAAAAAAATGTTGACATAACCATGCCAACTGATAAGTGTTAACGTACACCAGACTCTTCCCAGGACCTACTACATAGTTTCCAGGGCCTCATGTAAAAGGGAAATGCGAGGAAGGGGAGGGCTGGTTCAGAAATTTGTGCGTCTAGCAAGAAACCAAACACAGGGCCCTACTGAGCTGAGCGTTGCCAGCATGGTTTGCTCCCAAGCGTCCACTCTAAGCGCTTGACACATATTAACTAAATAAAATAAGACCAAATAGCTCTGCAAGGTGAGAACTAGCATTATCTCCAAATGACAGATAAAGAAACAATTAGCAGAGAAGTTAAGGTAGGAACTCGAGAGAGGTCAGGCTCCCACAAAGTTTTCTCCCAGAAGTCACACTGTCGCTCCTACCCCCCCCCAACCATGTTACATTGCCCTTCTGTGAGAGAAGATCACCCAAGACAGATTTATGTGACAACAGAATGGCCCACCCTTGAGAGCATGAACTTCCTGTCCCTGGAGGCATCCAAGGTAGACCAGTCTCAGGAATCCAGAGGAGGTGATGCATTTTTCTGGGAATTGAGCAAGATGAGAAGAAACGGAGTCTTTATCGAATAAATGACAACCCCAGTTCAAAATTTTACATAAGAACCATGCAGGGAGTGTGGAAAATATAGACCCTTGGTACATGGAGGCCAGGGAATTGGAATTTGCAATATCTACAGGTTCTGACAGAGTTTGCCAACAGATCAGGCTTGGAGAAATAAGCACCTCTCCAGGAAGTCATGTCCAATTTCCCTTCCGAGCGTAACTTCTTCGTTTTGTGTTAATTCTGTGAAATGATTGCATGTTGAGGGTACCACTGTTCTTTCCTTGCCTCCTGTTCGTCCCTTCCTCTTTCTTCTTTTTCCACATCATATAATCCATTCCCACCACCAAGCGGGGGGTCTGCCCCTGCCATTCCTTAACAGCATGTACTCTGCCACCTTTCCCAGGTCTGTCCTTACTTTTTGCCAAAATTCGTGCTTCCCTTTCCTCAATATTCTTTCTCACGTGTTTAGGAATTTATCAATTCTCCCTTGAACTTGAGTAAGTTACTTTCCTTTTCCATTTCTGCATCCCAATCCATAAAATAATGGATGAGATCACGTCTGTCATTCCTCTCAGCCCTAAGGACATCTGTCATTAACACAAACGTCTGGGAATAATGTCACTGTCATGCTCTCCACCTGGACCTCTCAATCTGCAGCACAGGCTCTCAGCATAAAGTCTCTCTAGACTAGAACCTCACTGCAACAAGACCCAAGTGCACACAATTCCATCTGTCGTCCAAGAGACACCCTTGTATATATCCCATGGTAAGATCACAAGGTGCTTCCATTGGGATGATGAAGCTTATGTGGCAAGCCTCTGGCATATTTCTATGTTTCTGTCACTTCCGAGCTGTTAGTCTATTTACGAAGGCAGCCAGGAGATTATAACTCTTTAGAGACTAAGCAACTATGTCTTCTTTCCTCAGAAACTCCAAGGGTAGTATGAATTCTGTATCACATGCAAACTGGTTAAGCGTTGGGATTTTCCTCACTTCTGCTGGGTTTCTAAGCGCCTGACCAGTAGCATCAGCAGCATCTGAGAACTTTTACTAGAAATGTAGATTTTCAAGCCCCACTGAAGACCTCTGAATCAGACAGTGGGCTGGGACCCGGCGGTCGGTGTTCCCCAAAGCCCTCCAGGTGGTTCTGATGTTTGTAAAGTTGGAGAAACATGGATCTATGAAAACTGGCTAAAAATACGAATCATCAGGCCCCAATCAGAGATTCCAAGTCCGTTATGGGGGAGTGAGGTCTGACAGTCTGCATTGCTGCATTTTTACCTTGTCTCTCGGTAGACACATACCGTTTTACACTCATTTAGTACTCTGCATATTACAAAGGGCTTTCACAGGCTTTAAATTCAAATTTTCCTCTTCAGAGAATTGAGGACAGTTTCAATTTTGTTAGAGCCTCTTGGTTCACTTTTTATTCAATATCTATCTTGCTGGTATTAGAGTTATTTACGTGTGCCCTGTCGCTCTTACTAGGTTGTGAACACCTGGAGGAGAGAGGTATCATTTTCATGAGCTTTGCATAAGTCTGGTTGTAACCCGGTGCTTTTCTTATAAAAGAGGATTTGTAACTGGTTGAATTTCCTCCAGATACACATCTGGACATTGTTAGTTAACTTTGGGGGACAGGATGCCCAGGTGAGTCCTACAGTCTAGGTCTTCCTGTGACTAGCCTGCTGGTGTGACCTTCAGAACAGCCACAAAGACAATATCTACCAATCCAACATGGAAAGAAAGAGAGAAGGGAATAACTTTTGCTGATAATTAAGCTCAGAAATACACATGCATCAATTATTCAGTTTCTACAAGTCCTCATTAATATAGGCTTCTCAAGTGCAGACAGCATAATTATTCAAATGAGCACTGGCCTCAAGTTTATCTTTGCATGTTCGGTGAAAGAACAATAAAGTGTGTGGGAGGGACAGTCATGGTATAAGATTGGTTAAGCAACACAGTGACAGTGAAATGGAGGGCAATGCATAACAGGGTACCTAAAATTCCAGTAGGGCCCATAGAAGGCAAGCACCACGTACAGATGACCTGACCTACGTTTATGCCTCACATATACCCAGAATCAAAGGATTTGGGAGACCTGGGACCCAGAAACCTGTAGTATATTCATCTGCCATTGGCTGAAACTGTTGCAGTTAAATAGACTCTAGGTCTTATTTTTTGCTTTTATACTGATCTGTATGTTTTCTTAAAAAAGTTTATTGATTGGGGTGGCTGGGTGGCTCAGTCTGTTAAGCCTGCAACGTTGGCTCAGATCATGATCTCATGGTTTTGTGAGCTCAAGCCCTGTGTCAGGCTCTGGGTGACAGCTCAGAGCCTGGAGCCTGCTTCAGATTCTGTGTCTCCTCTCTCTCTGCCCCACCCCCACTTACGCTCAGTCTCTCTCTCTCAAAAATGAAAAAAAAAAGTTAAAAAAAAATGTTAAGTTTATTTATTTTGGGAGAGAGAGAGCAAGAAGAACAGGGGGCAGAGAGAGAAAGAGAGAGAGAGAGAATCCCAAGTAGGCTCCATGCTCAGCAATGGGCCTGACATGGGGCGCAATCTCACAACTGTGAGATCATGACCAGAGCCGAAATCAAGAGACAGACGCTTAACCAACTGAACCACCCCCACACCCCTGATTTGTATGCTTTTTCAGGAGAGCTCTACAAGTGGAGTTTTGTTGTGCTTTTAGAACATATTCTTGGGGACCTGAGCTCCCTAAGTTTAAATTCATCTCATTCCTTAATTTTGTGTGTTATCAGTGAAGCCTAGGTCCTTCTGTGAAAAGCTGGTGAAAGGAATAGCCTATGATTCCCTCCTGACTCTGGCTGGGTAGGAAAGATGAAACCTGTAGTTGGTAGAAATCGGCAGCATTTGACAATATTAAGTTTTGGTAGGGATGCTGGAAAAGCTACCTGTCTGTCCTTATCTATAGGTATAAGCACAACAGTGGCTTATGATGCACGTACATAAGAGGTAAATGAACAAAACATGGTTGAGACGGATCTGCAGCACATCAGCTTCAGGACAGTGGCTGTGGCTGGGCAGAGAGGGAAGACAGTGGGAATGGGGAGAAGCCAACCTCTGCAATATCCTATCTGTAAGTCTTTATAAGAAAAAAATTGCTGGGACACCTGGGTGGCTCAGTTGATTAAGTGTCCTACTTTCGCTCAGGCCATGATCTCAGGGTTCGTGAGTTCAAGCCCACGTGGGGCTCAGCCATGGTGGTGCGGAGCCTGTTTGGGATTCTCTTCTTCCTCCTCTCTTTGCCCCTTCCCTACTTGTGCTCTCCCTCTGAAAATAAATAAATACGATAAATAAAACTTAAAAAAAGCCAATTGCTAAAAAAAATTGCTTTGAAACCAATAAATAAATGAAAGTCACTCTTATTACGTGGTGAAGGAAGGAACTCTTTCAAGTCCAATGTGGTTCAGGCTCCTGATAGGAAGAAGACTGGCAGACTCAGGTCCCTAAATGAAACCCACTTGTCCAAGCTTATAAATGAAGTGCGAGGCCCCAGGCTGATGACACTTTGCAGGACCTCAGAGAGCCGAAGACAGAGCAGGTCTGCTCCAGGGAGGCTGGGGACGCAGCTGGGAGCAAGGGCTGGGAGCGCATGAGGAGGAGGGCAAAGGGGACTAAAAAAAAAGACATTTAGAGAATGCCTTGACAAAATGTAACTTACAAGATTTAGGAAATGGTGAATGAAACCAAAATGTAGGTGAGTTCGTGCATGTATGCATATACCCACACCCCCCCACACACACGCAATGACAAACCTGTCCACTAGCACCCAGAAGGAGTCCAGAAGAGCAGAACTAACTTTTCCTCCTACCTTTAGATCTGGCAAACTGAAGCAGCCTAAAGAGATCAAGCTCGGTGCCTGGGGGACTCAGTCCGTTAAGCGTCCAGCTTCAGCTCAGGTCAACTTTGGCTCAGGTCATGATCTCACTGCTCGGGGTTTCAAGCCCAGCTCTGGGCTCTGTGCTGACAGCTTGAGCCTGGAGCTGCTTCGGATTCTGGGTCTCCCTCTCTCTATGCCCCTACCCCACTTGCTCTCTCTCTCTCTCTCTCTCTCTCTCAAAAGCAAATAAACATTAAAAAAAAACCACAAAACAAAACAAAACAAAAAAAACAAGAGACCAACCCAGACTGCACCAGGCTCCCAGGGCCCCCCCCACTGGCATCCAAGTGCATGGTAAAGAGCAGGGAGAATAAAACAGATGCTGACCCTCTCCCGCCTCTGCTCCACTACAGGACACCTGGTGGCTAAGGCCCCAGATCACATCTGCAGCTTGGGTGTCTATTCTGATCTAAACAGTAGACCTTTGGATGATGGTGGGCGGGAGAATCCCCTGAGGGGGCTCAGTTCAGTAGGCAGATTCCGAAACCCAGGCTCAGACCCCCTAAAGCAGTCTTTGGGGTGATGCCGGGCTCTCCCCCCACTTGCCTGTGAGCTCGACAGTGATGCCGATGGACATAGACCAAAGCCAGGGAACAGCCAGAGTCCTGCGGGCACCACACTCACCAGCTGATGCTCCCAGGGAGTGCGGCACCCCAGGAAGGCCCCATGATGTCTCACTGCAAACTGGAAAAGCAGGCCTGAGTCACAATCTTAACATGAATTAATAAAGTGTGACATTTTCTTTAGTCGCTTCCATCACAGAGGAGGGTCGCCCTGGAAGCATTGGTGTCCCCCAAGACATTTCTCAGTGTCTTTGCTTCTCCAAACAGTACAGGACTGGACGCGACCCCAAGGCCGTAACAGGGACTTGCTGGCCAGGGTTACCACAAGGGGAAAATGCGATCCTCCCCGCGTCGGGAGGCCAGTAAGAAACCAGGCAGTGCGTGCAGGACCCCGGAGGGCCTCACCTCCTGGCCTCCCGCAGCCTCCTGCCCTTCTCCAAAAGGTTTTCCCCGCACAGCGGTCCTTCCGTTCTGAGCCCTGGGACTCAAGACGCTACAGAGTGATAAATCAATTATGAAATGGAAACCTCGATTACTGCCTGTCTGCTTAATTGTTTGACAAGTTAATTAATCTCCCAAGCAACTGGGCTCCGTTCTCCCTGTAAAATTGTGGGGAAATAGCTATCACAGGTCCCCCAGGTCTTGGTAGTGCAGTATCAGTGAGGCTCCTGGAAAACAAGGAATAATAAGCATTTAGTGGGGTCAGCGCCTCAACATAGGAATGAAGAGGTTTGCTCCAGCTCCCGCCCGGAGGCGGTTTTGTCACTAATTATTTTGCTACTAACTAATTACTGTCTGCACTTGTCTGTTTATTCATTTGTTTGTTTTTAGTTCCCTTCCAAGAGACACATTTCGTTCCCTTCAGATGAGACCCGGTGATTCACATAAATGGACAATACTTCCAGAAGGTGAAAAACCTGATGGGGGTGTCAGATGACCTCCCCCCTTCCCCCGGGGGTGGGGAGGCTGCTGGGTGAGAGCTGCCATGATGTGTGAGGCTGGACCTTCCAGGCGGTGAAGACGGGGATGTCAAGGGCCTCTCTGGCTGCACGAAGTGGCTACTGCTGTCTCAGTCTTGTGACCACGTCATACCACCCTGCCATCTGTGGCCTTTAGAAACTCCAAAAGACAGAGTGAAGTTGAGAAATTGGATTATGCCCAGTGACTTTGAAGAACTTCCCTACACCAGACTCACCTGGAAGGCATGACTGAAATTCAGAAAACTGGGTACCAACTAGACCTGCCTGTATTGGAATTATTAGGGACCAAACTCAGCAACGTTTAATAAGCTTCCTGGAGAGATTGAGACCCACTTGGTTTAGAGTGGGGGAGAACTGGCTGCTGGTGGTTATACCAAACAATTCAGAAATATACTCCCTAATTAGTACCATACCTCTTTGTTGTTTTACTCTTTAGTATTATTTTATTTATATCTAACACCCTGCCCCTAGGCTTTTGCACCAGCTGTTACCTCTGTCTCCAGGCTCTCTGCCACATGACCAAGCATAGCCCCCTTGTTTCATTCAGGTCTCTGTTCAAGTGGCACATCCGCAGTCTTTTCTGATCTCTATCTAAAACATGACTCTTACCAAATGGGATAATGAAACTTTATAAGTTTCTTTATAGCACACATCACTACCTACAATTGTACTATATCTTTGTTTATTATCTAACTTCCCACTAAGATTTAAGCTCCAAATGGGCAGGAATTTTCATCAGTTTTGTTCAGTGCTCTATCTGAAGTGCTTAGAACAGTGCCTAAATTATGGGCACCACCCAGTAATGTTTAACATCTGTCTAGGGAATGAAGGAGTGAGTGAATGAGGAGGCATAAATTTGCCAGTAGTGGTAAATGCCGACCTCACTTATGTTGGCAAACTCACAGTTAGAGAGACCATTATGGATCCTAACAGTTTAAAACGTAGTAAGGTTTGGAAAAAACAGGACATAAAAATCTACAAACAAGAACAGAATTGGAAACGCAGCCTAGCGAAATATATGGGATTCACCTAAAGCGGTGCTTATAGGGAAATTTATAGCACAAATGCTTACTTTAAAAAAAAAAAAAAGAATGGGCTCGAATCTATAAACTAAGCTTCCACATTACAAAACTAGACACAAAGAGACAATTAAACCCAAGCAAGCAGAGAGAAGAAAGTAAAATTTAAAAAACAAAAAAACAGAAACAAATGAAATCGAAACATAAAAGCAATAAAGAATATAAATGCAACCAAAAGCTGGTTTCTTCAAAAGATCAATAAAATTGATAAAACTCTACTGAGATTTACAAAGGAAAAAAAAAGACACAAATTATCAACAAATTTGAAATGAAAGAGCAGATATCACCACACAATACTGCAGACATTAAAAGAACAATACATAAGGGAATCAGAATCTATAATCAACTCTATGTCCATATATTTGAGAAATGAGATAAGATGGACCAATTCCTCAAAAAGCATGAAGTACCAAACTCACCCAAGATGAAACAGATAACCTAAAATTCCTATAGCTATAAAATAATTTGAATGTGGAGTGAAAAGCCTTCCAAAGATGAAATCTTTGGACCCAGATAATTACTGGAAAATTCTACCCAAAACTTAAAGATGATATAATACCTTTTCTCTACAACCAATTCAGAAAATCGAAGAGGACAGATCACTTTACATCTCCTTTTATAAGTAAAACATGAGACTCTGAAACAAAAGCCAAAGCCAGTGTCAAAATGGAACAATATATATCAATATCCCTGATGAGTACAGATTCAAAATAGTGCTAACAGCATATAAGCAAATCAATAGGTCAGTATATACAAATAATAAAAATCACAGACAAGTAATGTTTATCCCGGGAATGTAAGACTACATCAGTGTGGTAAAGCCTATGAATGTTAATTCACTATTTACTGTAAAAATGGTCTAAAGATGAACCACAGGATCATATCCATCAATGCAGGAAAATAAAAAAATTGTTTTTTTTTTTTTTAAGTTTATTTATTTACTTTAGGGGCTGGGGGGCAGGCTCAGAGAAAGAGGGAGAGAGGGAATCCCAGGGAGCCTCCATGTTGTCAGAGTATAGCCTGATACAGGGCTTGATCCCATGACCCTGGAATCATGACCTGAGCCTAAATCAAGAGTCGAATGCTTAACAGAGTTACACAGGCACCCAAGAGCAAAAATTGTTAATTAAATACATCCAGGCATGATAAAAACCCTCAGCAGATTAGAAATAAAAGGGAACTTCTTCAACCTAACAAAAAACCACATAAAGCATAAATGTCATTATACTCACTGGTGACAGATTCAATACTTCCCTCCTAAGATTGAGAAGAAGAGGATTTCCTAGCCTACTGGTCTTATTTAGCATAGCACTGGGATTCGTCACTAGTGCAATGAGAAAATAAATAAATAAATAAATAAATAAATAAATAAATAAATAAATGGCCTACAGATGAGGGATCAAAAATGAAAACTCCCTCTTTGAATTCAACATGATTTTCTGTTTAGAAAATTTTAAGGACTTTACAGAAGACAAACAAAAACGCCTCTTAGAATTGATAAGTGAGCCTAGTAAAGCCATAGAATAAAAAATGTCATACATTATGATACCACAAACATAATCCATAGAAGAAAAACTGATAAATTGATCTTGCTAAAAATTAAAAAAATCATGCTAGTGGAAGGCACTATAAAGAGAAGGAGAAGACAAGCCATAGACTGGGAGGAAATATTTGCAAATCACACATCAAAGGGCTTGTATTTAGAATATCTAAGGAACTCTCAACATTCAATTGTAAGAAAACAAAGCCAATTTTAAAAAGATTCAAAAGACTTGAACAGAGACTTCCCCAGAGATTATTTAAGCAAGGTATAAGTGTATGAAAAGATTTCCAACACCTTTAGCCATTACAAAAATACCAACTAAAACCATGATGAGATCCCCCTATGTGCACAATCCCTTAGACTCC